>NW_017732081.1:112152-191718 GCF_001890085.2 Hipposideros armiger
TATATATATATATATATATATATATATATATATATATATATATATATATATATATCACATATATATATGATATGATATATATGATATGTGATATATAATATATATATACTATATATATATATATATATATATATATATATATCACAGGCACTTATTTCCTGTTAATTAAGAGCTATCCTGATACAGATTTGACCACTACTCTGCCTCTTGCACATAATGCATATATTCTGAAATGACTGGGTACATTGGAGTTGGAACCTGCCAACAAATGCAATTGTTCTAAATTAGTGACCTGAGAGATTGGGCATGAATCCTAAACACAGTATAAGAAATTATTACTCTGTAGACATGGTTTCGGTAATACATTATACTCATTTTACCACTGAAAACACCAAAGGAAACCTGTGTCCATAAATAGTAACAAAGCAAAAACATGGTTAATACTGTTTCCCTATTAACTTTATGTTGCATAATACTTATATAATGCTGTGAAAATGCTTACTTACAGTGAAGGGTACTGATTACGATAACATTTTTTTCAATGCTTTAATTTGTCCCATGAATCACCCAGACCAATATAAATGCATTAAGATGACACTATTGAATAAACAGGTCATGCACAAATGGAATGGGTCTTCTTAACTGGGTCATGTTAAGCACTTCTATGAAAGGATTTTCTAAATAGTTTTACCTGAATGTATCTTATTATCAGCTCTCAGAGGGAATGTACCAGGAATTTTGTAAATGTATGCATTGAACTAAAAACCGTAGGAATGATTGTCCTACAAAACTAAAATGGAATCGAGGAAGGTTTGCTGGGTTTAAAAGTGCTATCTTAATTGCAATAAAATATTTATTCCTACTGCATTAATAATTTTATGCTAAGATATGACACATAATTAAATAATGAAATGTGAGTTATATTTAGTTACATAAAAAGTTATGAAAGATTCCATGTAAATCAATGGCTACATGAAAAGTTTTTTGAAAGATCACTGGGATTCTATTGATTCGTGTAGATATTTCAAAAACTATGGAATGAGATAATGTTGATTTGCACTACAGAGAAAGAGAAAGAAATTATGAATAATAATATAGAAACCTTTTAAAATATCTAAAAGGGATTTATTATCTTTAAAATGCAATGAGAAGACAGGATAAAATATGCCATATATGAATTCCAATAAAAAATTTAGAGAATTTCCAAAAAAAAAACAAATCTACATCAAGAGGGCATTGTAAAGGAAACTTTTATAACTATGGCAAGAAATTAAAGTGTAGATTTTAGGCAGGAAATAATAGGCAGGAAGTAAAAATACACATCTTTTTTTTTCTTGGTTAAATACCTGATCCTTTCAGATTACAGAAATTCCGAGGAGCATAATGATAACCCTAAGACTATAACTAAATATCACTACAGACCTAGAACCTCTCCAGGCAAACTACAAACCAAAATGAGGAAATGAGGGAGTAAAGTGTAGCATGTACATTTTGTGCAGTAATATACAACCATTACAAATGAAGATGCTGAATACCTCACGATAATTTAGGAAGTACTTGTGCTATAATGTTATGTTTAACAAAATCACAGCAAACAGTCAGATATGAAATTATAACAAGAACAGAAGAACTAGCGGAAGGGGATACTAAAATGTTAACAGTCAGTGGCTTTGGGTCCATGGGACATAGGGGAATTATTTTTTCACTATTAGTAAGTTTTTTCTGTATTTAAAAATGTATTTAAAAATTAAATACTTGTATAGTATGTTATAATTATAACATATATTATGTAGTATAACTTAATATATATAATTATATTAAAAAGTATAAAATACTATTAAATAGCATATATTGTATAAGTAAAATTTCTCAGTGTGCCTTCTAAAAATACAGCACGTTGCTCAAATGTATTACATTCATGGAAAGTTGAAGGCAATCAGTAGTGATATTAGAAGAACATGTTAGAGTTTGAATCAGGTGAAGATTGAATTAGATGGAGAATTTACTAGAGATCTCTAAGTCCCTTCCTGGAAAAATAATAATCTCGTTAATATGTTCAAGTACCATAATTATTATTCTGAAAGGTGCAATATTTAACAGAAGTCACGTTTCTCTGGAAATTCAAGTCTTACAGTGGAAAATACAGTGAGGAAATGGGAATCAGGATGCAAGAGGGTTATGGAGGCTGACGGGGGAGAGGGTAGGGTGGTCAACAGATGTGTCGGGTAGACCTCAGTACGATGGGGACCTCGGTGGGATGGTGAGATTTGAGCAAAGCTTGGAGAGAGGTGAGGGAGTTAATCTAGTGGGTATTTGGCAGAAACTATTTTAAATAAATGTACATATTGCTTACTTTTTGAAAGCACCTGGAATTCTGGTAACACTAATGCAAACAACTACTTGACTTCTTTAGAACATTTACAGAAATGACCCCACAGCACTCTTATTAAAATTTAGTTTCTATTCTGGGTTGCTAGCTGAAATTATTATTCTATTAGGATTTCATTCTATGTTATTATGTTATTAGCACTTTGGGAATTACCCAGAGAAACTGCTCAATGATAACAGCCTCATTAATGCCTCTAGTGAAACACTTAAAAAGTTCTTTATTGATCTTGGTTCCAAACATATCAAAATGCTGTGTTAAAGTTTTGTTGAACTATTCACCTTACTGGCATTTTCAGGTGAATAAGCTCATTCCCAGTTCAAAAGTCATTTTTCTCCAGTTCCAGGTAGAATGAAGAAATTGCAAACCTGACCTACCTAGAAAATATAGGTTAACTTTATTCAAGCTTCTTGCTCATTTTTTATATTGACTTCTAGTTCCACATTATGAATATGCTAATGGTCATGTATTTGTCTTTAAAATATTAATATTAAAATATACATACACACATGCAGGGTATGGAAACCTCAAGAATAAAAACTTTAGGGCCGGCCGAGTGGCACGTTGGTTAAGAGCTGGCTTGGGATGCCAGAGGGCCCCGGTTCAGATCCCACCTATGAGGGCCAGTGACACTGCCCTCTACAGCTAAGATGCTGAACAACAGCTCAACCTGGAGCTGGGCTGCCATGAGTCACCGGCAACTGCATAGGCTGCAGCCCCTGTGGCAGTGGGTTGTCATGGGCTACCGTGTGTAGCCAGCAGCTGCAGTGAGCAGCCCTCCAGAAGCCGCAGTGAGCAGCTGTCCACAAACAGGCGACTGATCCGCCTTGCCCAGGAAGAGCACAATGATGGTGCCAACTTGGGCCAGTGAAGCAACGTCCTCCACAACTAGACTGAAGAACAAAATGACAGCAACTTGTCTGTTCCCCTTCCCCCAATTCCCCAGCGCTGTACCCATCCCCCAATTCCCCAATAAAAATCTTAAAAAAAAAAGAATAATTCTTTAATGAATATAAAGTTTAATGTATAAAGGCCCTAGATCCTTATTCACTATTCTAAGACTAGTTCAATTCGGAAGTATTGTAAATAAGTGACTTTCTGAATTGGCTCTCAGGTTTTGATCTAGAGATCTTGAGTAAGTTTTATTCTAGCCCCAGTAAAGACCTATTTAAATAATGGTGTCTATCATAAAATCTGTATATATTTTCTCTCTGTGATTGAAATGAAACCACACTACTTTATAAACAACCACTATATTTATGATGGGGCCACACGATACTCAAGTCTCCCTGATTCTGATTCAAATGCATCATAACTGTAGAATATGCCATTTGCACAACTGAGGCTTCCATTCTATATATCATTAGTGAGGGCCAGAAGGAGCATATAATATTCTTGCTATTTCCCAGAAAATGAGTGAAATAACTAATATAAGATAATAGCATAAAGGTTATTTAACTGTCTTATTTCTATCCACATAATTTTCTGACTTCATCTAGATTAAGAGGATCAACAGAAAATGACTGAAGGTAGATAACATTAAATGATTTACAGTGGTATGCATAAAAAAGAATATATACCACGATAATGTTTTCATGATAAGTGATTAGGGCAGTCATAGGACCTACTATTTTACTATACTGAGGCAAAATATAGTTAATTAAATATTTTGAATCATTTCTTATTCAGCAAATTGGTTAGAAAAGTATTCATACTGAATATAACTGAATATTGCTCTTTTTTTTCTTTCTAACATAAATGACCTCTGTTTACTGTGATTGAAGAACAAAAAGTTTGAATAGAATAAGGTCATACAGTTTACTCTGAGCCTGTGACCAAGTTCATTCCCTCATTCCTGCTCCAACATGAAATAACATATGTGAGTAAAATAAGATTTAAGTAAAATTACTATGTTATATTAGATTTGGCAGAACGATAGAGAACTTCAATTCTCTAGCATTTGTAGTTCCAAACTTTATCACCACTGAAATCAGGAAAGCGTATAAAAATCCCAAAATTTAAAAAAAAAATCACTGTTTTCTTATTATCCATGCTATTAGATCTGCCATATGTTGAACAGATTTTTATACTTTTTACCAAAAAAAAAGAAACAAAACAAAAAAAACACTTTGTTTTTAGCTGTTATTCTTTGAAGGTTGTCCCATTGACTTGTCCAAAATTTTGAGATGGAAATAGACTCATATTTTCAAAAACTAATGTAATTAGCCTAGCTCAATATTTTTTTGCCAATATTTATTTTGGCAAAAGTAAATAAGCCTATATTATGCTGTTATGAATTATATTGAAAAATAATCTATAACAAGCTAATACTTATTAAAAATCCAGTCTTTACCCTTCTAAAACACCAACAAAACTCAATTAAACTTTTACTTTGGGAAGCAGATCTGTGGACTAGAAAAAAAAAAGTGTTCATGAACTCATAATATGCCCCTCCTCTTAACTGATTACTCAGGCTCATAAAGAATGTACAGTAGTAAATGTACTGTGCATATTTCATTGTATTGCTGTAAAAGGGATTCATGGAAAGCGACTAGATTCTTTATTGTGAGAGTTCAAAGGTTGTAGGAAAAATTTGGAGATAAATTAAAGAATACATATATCCCCAAAGTCTCTATTATAAAACAGTAAAAACTCTCACAACAGAAAGTTTCAATTTTAACCATATGCTCAGAGCTCACATATGATCTTTGGTTTTAGTGCCAAAGACTTTTATTTCTGAAAAGCTCCTTCATTTTCTTTTGTATATGAAAATAAAGTATCCTGATATATAACTAGAATTGAATAAGGCATACCTGTTTGCAAGGCTGGGTTTTTCTTCCCACTATCAAGACAATTTCTTGTTAAATTACAAAGCCTAGTGCTTTACTGGCCTCTATTGTCATAATCTTGGTATAACATGTTGTACATGATGTAGTTTAATGTCATTTTGATTATTTTTCAATGAAGAAATTTTATGTAGTCTAAAGTTTTAAATATGCAACAGGCGAAGAATCTGGTTGCTCTCAGATTATACAAAGAAAACTGGGCAATTTACTTGAAATGTGTGACATATATGATTGCCAGACAGCAGAGATATATTTATATCAGAAAAAAAATTTCATGTTAGTTTTCTTAGTTAGTTTCATAAATCAATGAGATATTGCTTCTTGTCTCAGGTTATATATGTTTATAGAAAATAAACTAAACATAGCCTTGCAGAAATCCTCAATATTTTTCCAAATGTGATGTTAATATACAACCTGTAATGATGAAGAGTGATTGTGTGAAGTTGTCAATATATTCCACATTGAAAAACGCATGCAGGCCATAACTGATTTATTTAGTCTAGGTATCAAGTAGAGCTGTTAACAATTTAAGTATCAACTTTACCAAATTTTAGTCATATAATGCAATTCAGTTTTTTTAAGTAAAATAAATAAGTAAAAGAAACAGGTAGATTTAATTTTAATAACATTTATTTGTGTGACCCATTGAACCCTTGATATTATCTTTTAACATATAAACAATATAAAATGCATTAATGAGATAATTTACATTATTTTCTTAATGCTAAATTTGGAAATCCAGTATGTAGTTAACATTTATCTATTGTACATTTCAATTCAGATCAGCCACGTTTAAAGTCCTCAGTAGCCACATGTGGATAGTGGCTTCTCTATTGACACATAGGTCTAGTTCTTCCAAATTCAGCAAAAGGTTCCTGAAATGCAAAAGTGCAGTGGTTTTCCTCTCCAGTGACCACGACCTTGTAGAGTCTAATGGGAAATCATACATTGTACATAGAGGACGACAGTATAATAACAGCTTATGCTTCCAGACAATGCAGGATATGCCACCCATATGATGAAGTATAATTCATTTAACAAATATTTGAACACCTGTTATGGCACTCTTCATCAGTGAATAAAATTAAGTAGACATTATGAGCACAGATTGTGGTTGCGGCCTGTCTAGATTTGAATCTCAGCTCCACATCTTATAAGCTCTAGGGTCTGAAGTAATTTAGTTTACCTTACAGTGCTTTAGTTTCTTATCTAGAAAATGAAGAGGGTAATAATATATATATCAAAAGGCAGATATGAAGATTAAATGTGTAGTTGGAAGGAAGGAAGGGAGGGAGGGAAGGAGGAAGAAAAAGGAAGAAAAGGAAAGAAGGAAGGAAGGAAGGAAGGGAGGGAGGGAGGAAAGGGGGAAGGAAGAGAGAAACAAAGAAAAAAGGAAGAGGGAGGAAAGAAGGAAGAGAATGAAACCTTTACTCATTGATCTCAGACTCCTGAGTTCAGAAAAGATTGTAAAATAAATAAGCCAAATACTCTGTATGTGAGAAGGTGTTAAATGCTAGGGATAAAAATTAAAAAGGAAGAAAGATAGGTAGATGTGGGGTTGAGCACATGTTCACAAATTTTAAAAGATTGTCCAGAGTTGGTCTCCTAGAGATGGTGATATTTGAGCAAAGGCTTGACAGTGGCCATGCCTATAAATAGGAAAGAGTTTTCCAGGGGGAGAGAACACCAAATAAAGGATCCCTGAGTCAGTTGCCTGCCTAGTGTTATCAAGAGTCAGGAGACCTATGAGACTCAAGACAGAATGAGTAAAGAGAAAAGCAATAGGAGATGTGGGCAGAGAGGAATTTTGTGATCAGATTATAGAAGGTCTTGTAGACCACTACAAAGACTTTAGCTGTTAATATATAAAGCAGAAAATCTATGCAATAGAGTCCTATGCAATCCTACAAAAGATTGTAGTTGGCTGTTCTGCTCAGAATAAACTAACAAAGCAAGTGTGGAAGTGTGAAAATTGGAAATTGTGTGCACTAACTAGGTAAGAGATAACGATGTCTTTTTCAAGGGAGGTAGTATTGATAATGTAGTAATATGCTAGGTATAGTTTGAAGATGGAGTCAACAGAATTTTCTGACAGATTAAATATAGGTTATGAGAGAAAGAAAAGAATCAAGGATGATATTAAGATTTATTTTGCAGTTGGAAGAACGAATTTGGCACATCTTAGATGGGAAAGACTGAAGGATGATCAGGTTTGGAGGTGCAAAGGAGTTCTGTTTTGGACATGTTAATTTTAAAATATCTTTTTAGATGTCTTGAGAACTAGAGGCCTGTAAGCTAAGGAAAATGAAAAGGAAAATAGAAAAGCAATTTGGTTTCCAACAAGCCAGGTGAAAGACATGCTCCAAGAAAAAGGCAGTAAACAATGGCATTAAATGGTGCTAATGGATAAAATAAATGAAGACTAAGATTTAACTATTGCATTAAATGCCAGAATTAAGAGAAACTTACTTTTACAATAGAAGAAATAAAAGTGGGTATGAAGAATCCAGTAGAATGAATAACAATGTCATTTTGGGGAAAAAGAAGAGAATGGAGAAAGTTTCTGGAATGATGGTATTAAGTAGGTATAATAAGATGGACTCTAGTGCACAAGCCAAGGCCATGACCTTGGGTAAGATCACTGAGAATTTATCCTGAGTAACAGAAGGAAAGATGGAATGTTTTCACAGACACATGTAGATTGTAGATGTGCTAGGGAACGTGTGGAAGTTCTACTCCAATTGCATCCATTTCACCGTTGAGTAAGGGTGGGAGTGAATGTTGGTGGTTGAAAAGAAAAGGTAGTATGAATTACTCATATGGAAGACTGGATTGTGAAGAGTAGTGTGATTGCTGAGTTGCACAAAGGACCTTTTTGAGATTAGGAATGAATGTAAACCCAGATCAGTGCCTCCTTTGACAAATCTCTTTCTAGCCTCATGGCCTCTCCACATGTGTGATCTTAGAGAGTTCACAAAAAAAAACAAAAAAACTCTGTTTCTCTAGTTGGAACATAGAATGAGACTGTGGTTTAAAAAAAAAAAAAAAGTTTGGCTCTGTCTAACTCAGTTGAGTTCCAGCCCAGAGAAAACATGTTGTGATTAGAAAGTCTTCAGTGATTTTTAAATATATTCCATTCTAGTTATTAGCTGACCTTTTCTCTCATCTAAGTGCAATTAAGATTCATGAGATTATCCTACAAGGAAAATGTCACTTCTTTGATTACAGAAGATATTCTGGAAACGGTGTCTGTGCTTCTAAAACTTTAGTGACATGCGTAGCACCTTCAAGACTTTCTTCTTATCTGATTGTGTTGAATGGACCCAAGTCAATCTGGCTGTTCAGCAGTTATTGGATACTTTGGATAAATATTAGTAGCTGCTGGCAGGTAGGAGTTATGCATCTTCTCTTCCATGATTTCAATGCCAGCTGGTATGTCACAATAACTATCAGTCTTATTCCAAATTCTTACTAAGATACAAACATTGTCTAGACAGTCAACACAAAATAGCCAAACAGTCTGTTCATATAGGCTTAGTGAAGATCTCGCTCTCTGTCCTGACAGATTTTAGGGAGCACCTTGGTAGGAAGTTTCACTCTGAGGCAGAGGTAATGATATCCTGATTATAGGATCAACAAAACTCCTAGTCAGATTGGTTGGAAGAGTGTCCATTTAGTGGGGACTCTCTACGCATGAGAATATTAGAATTACTAGTTTCTTACATGTTATTCATGGAAGGGTGGGGAATAGGTAAAATCTTTCTAGCCAAACCATGTCTTTTAACACCACTCATCAATAAAAAATTGCAAACATCCTTAAAGGCAATTAATAACTCCTGCCCATATATATTGCAATAATAATATCAGAGTACTTAAGTACCCTGAAGTGCGGATTCCTTAGTGCAAATGCTAACCAAACACACCCTGGTTATAGGTAAGTTCAACTAAAACACTCTAACACACACTGATATAATAGTCAGTATATATAGGTTGATAGTTCCTAACTATCCAAAATCAGGGCCAGATAAGATTGCATCACACTGGAACCAGTACCCTTAATTTGTGCTGTTTGCATATATATATATATATATATATATATATATATATATATATATATATATATATTACCTGTCCGTTTACTTTCTTCCTGGTTGATATAAATGTGAAATCAGAAATTTGAGGAATAATCATATTTGATTCTAATAATGCACTTTTAATAAATGTGTGACTATTTAAAATGTTCTGTAGACAACCTAAATGATGCACTTGGACAAGTTAATGACTGTTTAAAATATTCATGAAGGTAAATATAGTCTTCAGTGTGAAAATTATGTTTTTGGAATAGCATCAACATTAGAGCTATCAATCAGTATTATGATTATTAATATAGATTGAAACAGCACTAGTACCAAAACTATAAAAATAATTTTATATCCATTTGGTATCTTAGTAGAGCACACTTTGCACCAAATACATATATTTTTTTAAAAAACATAATTACATTACTTTCTTTTCCTGTAATTTCATTGTGGAAAACCTGTCTTAATACTCCTTTGACAAAAATCTCTGAATATAGAGTCAGGGGAATCTCATCTCTCTGGCTTGAATTATTTTTAATTAATATGTATTACATTCCTCCCCTAATAATTAGTGGTAAAACAAATTTTATGTAAATAAACTTAAGAAACCCATGGAAAATTCTCATGCCAAATGGAAGCTAGAAAATTTATCTTTTATTCTAAAGAGTACCAGGTTTATTAATTTTGTATAGAAATAAATAGGATATTTTTTCATTAGAATGCTTAGTCCTATTATATAGTCTTCATTTTACTGTGTATTATATAAGTATTGTCTGAAGAATTCTTTTCTAGTTACTTTTATGTACTCTATATTGTTTCAATATAAATAAAAATGCTCTTCTTCAACCATTCATATGATCACAAACAACAGTCTGAGCATTTGTTTAATAATGATTAATTTGAAGGCTTCTAAATTATTTGACTACACAATAAAAGATTTGACATATAAAGTTTATGTCAATATTAAACAGCAGTAAAATGTGATGGAGTATGAACAAAAAGAGGAAGACTAATGTGAGCAAGGTGCATGTGTGTTGGGAGGTGAGGGGGTGGAGATGAAAGAAGCAGAAAAGGCAGAACAGGGAAGTAGCGACACATCCAAGTATGAGATTATGATCTCCAGTTGAGTTGGTTGCAAAGCATTAAAATTCAAAAATCAAATTCAATAAAAGTTAACTCAAAATGGATCATATGAACCTAAATGTAAAATATAAAATTGTAAAACTTCTAGAAGGTAATATAGGAGAAAATGTAGATGACCTTGAGTGTGATGATATCTTTTTTAGATACATTACCACAATCGTGACCCATGACAGAAATAATTAATAAGCTTGAATTCATTAAAGTTAAAAACTACTCTATGAACGACAATATTAAGAGAATTAGAGGAAAAAACATAGACTGGGATAAAAATCTTTGCAAAAGACACATCTAGTAAATGGTGATCCCAAAGCAATATACAGATTTAAGGCAACGTCCATCAAAATCCAAATGGCATTTTTTAAAGAAAAAAAAATTCAGCTTTTCATGGAATTACAAAAGATTCTGAATAACCAAAGCAATCCTAGGTAAAAAGAAGGTCAGAGGTATCTCTCCCTGTCTTCAATTTATACTATAGAGTGACAATAATCAAAACAGCATGGCATTGGCAGAAAAAAAGACATAGACCAATGGAACAGAATTGAGAACCCAGAAATAAACCCACATATATATGGGCAGATAATTTTCCTCATAGGAGCCAAAGACATACAATGGAGAAAAGAGAGCCTTTTCAATTAATGGTGTTCAGAAAATTGGAAAGCCATGGCAAAAGAATGAAACTAGACTGCTATCTGTCACCAATACAAAAATTAACTCAAAATGGATCGAAGTCCTAAATATAATATAAAACCTGAAATAGTAAATTACATAGAAGAAAACATAGGACCTTGAGTTTAGACAGGATTTTATGAATTTGACCTGAAAGTCAAGGGAAATAAAGCAAAAATAAATGAATGAAACTATATCAAACTAAAAGGGATCTGCACAACAAAAGAAGCCATCAACAAAACAAAGAGGCAACCAAACTATGGCATAAGATATTTGCAAACAATATCTCTGGGGCTAAAATCCAAAATATGTAAAGAATTCATACAACTCAACTACAGCAGCAACAACAACACAAAAACAATCCAATTAAAAAATGGGCAGAGGACCTAAACAGATACTTCTCCCGAGAAGACAAACAAACATCCAACAGATATATGAAAAAATGTTCAACTTCACTAGCTATTAATTTTAGGGAAATGCAAGTCAAAATCATAATGAGATACCACCTGACACCTGTTAGAATGGCTATTAAAACAAGACAAGTAATAACAAGTTTTGGATAGGTGTGGAGAAAAAGGAACCCTCATGCACTGCTGGTGGGAATGTAAATCAGTACAACTACTATGGAAAACAGTATGGAGGTTCCTCAAAAAATGAAGAATAGAATTACCATATGACCCAGCAATCTCTCTCCTGGGTATCTACCCCCCAAAAAAATCTGAAAACATTTATCTGTAAAGATATACGTACCCCTATGATTATTGCAGCATTGTTCAGGGTGGCTAAGACATGGAAATGACCAAAGTGTCCTTCAATAGATGATTGGATAGAGAAGAGGTGGTATATATACACAATGGATTATTATATTACTCAGCCATAAGAAAAGATAAAATACTCCATTTGCAAATGGATGAATCTTGAGATTACCATGCTAAGTGAAATAAGTAAGGAAAAAAAATCAAGAGCCATATAACTTCACTTATATGTGGGATACAAAACTGAAAACAACAAACAAAACCTCATAGACACAGGTGACAGTTTAGTGGTTACCAGACAGTAAGGGAGGAGGGGAATGGTAGAAGAGGGTAAAGGGGTTCAAGTATATGGTGATGGAAGGACTGACTCTGGGTGGTGAGCACATAATGCAATATATAGATGATGTATTACAGAGCTGTACACTTGAAATCTATATAATTATTTAACAAATGTCACCCCAATAAATGTAATAATATGTATATATTATATATATTATATAATATTATATAATATATATATATATATTATGTATATAACATGTATATAGCATACACACACACACGCACACAAACACACACAAGGTCTGACAATTAAGTTTGCGAACTTGTTGCAACAATGTTACTACCTATTTTTGATATCAGAGGAATTATTCATTATGAATTTGTTCTAACTGGAAAAACAGTTAACTATTTGGAAGTTAATTTCCAAGTTATCTATTTGGAAGTGCTGAACAGGTTGAGTGAAAAAGTTAGACAACCTGAACTTTTTGCCAACAATTCACGGCTCTTGCATTACGACAATGCACCAGCTCACAGGGCAGCACTGTCTGTGAGGGAGTTTTTAGCCAGTAAACAAATAATTGTATTGGAACACCCTCCTTACTCACTTGATCTGGCCCCCAATGACTTGTTTCTTTACCCAAAGAGAAAGGAAATATTGAAGACATTTTGATGACATTCAGGATATCAAGGGTAATACGACAGCTCTGTTGGCCATTTCAGAAAAAGTTACAAACTTGCTTTGAAGGGCAGACTAGTTGTTGGCATCAATGCATAACTTCCCAAGGGGAGTACTTTAAAGGTGACCGTAGTGATATTCAGCTATGAGGTATGTAGCACTTTGTCTAGAATGAGTTCGCGAACTTAATTGTCAGAACTTCATTATATATATATATATATATATATATATATATATGAAAATAAACAATATGATTTTAAATGGGCCAAATACCTTAACACACATCTCCCCAAAGAAAATATAGACATGACAAATAAGCATATGAAAAGATGCTCCACATAATATGTCATCAAGGAAATATAAATTAAAATAATAATGAGATAACACTACATACCTATTAGAATGGCCAACATCTGTAACACTGACACATCACCAAGTGTTACAGAGGATGTGAAGCAACAGAAGTTTGCATACATTGCTGATTAGAATGCAAATGGTACAGCCATTGTAGATGACAGTTTGACAATTTTTCTACAAAACTAATCATACTCTTACCATACAATCCAGTAATCACATTTCTTGGTATTTACTTAAAGTACATGAAAAGTTATGTCCACTGAGATATAAAAACCTGCACATGGATGTATATACAGAAGAATTTATTCATGATTGCTATAGCTCGGAAGCAACCAAGATGTCCTTCAGTAGGTGATGGTAAATAAATTGTTGTAATGCAGATGGTGGAATATTATTCAACACTATAAAGAAATGAGCTATTAAGCCACGAAAAGACATGGGGGAACCTTTGATGCATATTACTAAATGGAACAAGTCAATCTGAGAAGGCTACATAGTATATGATTCTAACTAATGCATCTGAGAAAGGCAAAACTATGGAGATAACACAAAAAAGTCAGTGTTTACCAGTAGCAGCAGGGCAAGATAAATAAGCGAAGGACAGAATTTTTAGGGTGGTGAAAATATACGCTATATCGTACTATAATGGTAGATATATGTCATTTGTCCAAACTCAGTGAATGTAAAACACCGAGAGTTTGGGTAAATATGATGTGTCATTTCAGTTTCATCCTTGGGGAAAAAAATGTACACTCTTGTTAGTGATGTTGATAATGGTTAGTGATGTTGATAATGGTGCATGTGTGGTTGCAAGGTGTATATGGGAAACCACTGTACCTTCTTCCTAACTTTTTTGTAAATCTAAAAATGTTATAAACAAAGTCTATAAGAATACAACATTCATAAGAGAGTTTTAGGAATAGATTTAAAAATCTGGGGGAAATAATAGGAGAGGTATTATATCAAAGGAGACATGGTTCCACCTTCAACCCTCTAACATCTCCATTCCTGACCCTCACCTTCATCTGTTGACTTTACTTCTTCTTCACCAAAAACACTGAAGCAATCAGAGGAAAACTTTCATAGACTAACACTGCTGTATCTAACAAATTTCTACGTCTGTGCCCATGCATTCTACCTGACTCCTTGTTTCTGTAAATGAGCTGAATATGCGTCTGCCCAAAGCTATTTTTTTTCACTTGTGCTAGGACTCCCATATCTTCTTGCCTAGTTAAGAACAATTGCTGTTCCAACACTTCTCTCCCCTCGTTCTCCTGCTTGTCAGTTTTCCACTTAGCGTTGATGGTTATATCAACACAAAAATTTGCTTTAATTTCTCTCGTCATTAAAAAATAAATTATCTCTTGTCCCCACTTTCCTCTCCATGTCAGCCCCATTTCTCTCCTCCATTACAGCAGTATTCCCTGAGAGTTATCTATACCTGTATCCCTTAACTTCTCTTTTCCTATTTTTCTCATGTAACCACTATTTCAGGATTTCATTCTACAATCTCTAAGTGTTGTCATGCCACAGTGCTCATTCCTTGAATGTCCTCTCTAATCCATCTCTCCTCCCTCTTCAGATAATCACACCAAACAATATATCTCTATGCCCAAATTTGTATTTCCAGCCTGACCTTTCTCCTGAATATTAGGCATGGTTCTCTGTATTAGTTTGCAATTGCTAGTGTAACAAATTGCTATAAACAGGTTTAAAACAGCAAACTTATTTCCTTACAATTCTGAAGGTCACAAATCTGACATCATGGTGTCAGCAGAGCTGCATGCCTTCTGAAGATTTTAGGAAAGAATCCATTTGTTCCCAGCATTTTCAGCTCCTAGAAGTTAACATGCATTCCTTAGCTCATGGCCACACCTTTGTATTACTCCATCCTTTTGCTTCGACCTTCACATCGCCTATGACTAACTGAGACTGAGCTTCTGAGATTCCCTCACAAACTAGCTCCTCTTTTAACAGCAACTCCATTCTTAAAATAGCTTTGGTTAAATGTTTGTTATCACCTCTGATTCATCTATTTCTCTAAAAATTTGAAGTCCAGTCTTTTCATAACCATATTCTGTTGGTTCTGTCTTCAAAGTTCAGAGTTCTATTATTTCTCACCACCTCCAATGTCATTAACCTGGACTAGGCTACTAATATCTCCAATTGATATTATAGCAATCGTTTTGCTTCTGATGCCTTGTAATCTATTCTCAACACAATAAGCAGAATGAACATGATAAAACTGGTACCAAATGATGTTGCTTGTCTGCTTAAAGCCCTCAAAAGTCTTCCCATCTCATTTTTAGTAAAAGGCAAAGTTCTTAATATCTATATGCCCTGCACCCCAACCTATGCCTCTGGGGTCTCTCTTATCTCATTCCAGCTCTTCTCTACCTTTCTCACTTGGATCTGGTTACATTGGCTTTTATACCACTTCTTCAATTTGCCAGGCATGATTCTTTCTCACACCTGTGCACTAGGTCTTCTCCCCAAAGGAATGTTCTTGCTGATATCCTTATGATCTTCCCCCTTACTTTTTTCAGGGTTTTACATAAATGTCACTTCTCACTCTGCCCTTCCCTGGCCTTTATATTTGAAACATGAATTCCATTTATATCCAGCATTCTCACTTACTTTTTCTCTTCAGTAATTATTACCATTAATTTACTAGATATTTCACTTCTGCTATTTATGCCTCTCTCCTCCCCCAAAATATAAGATCCATGAGAGCAGGAAGTTTTGTGTATAAGGCCCAATACTGTATGACCAATGCTAAAACAGTGATTGAATCCTAAGGATTCATTTAATTACATTAAAGGTACAAAGTTGTTATTCAAAACTTTTTTCTATGTGTTGTCTTCAATCACAAGGTTGTAGAAACCTATTCATTGTAATCTGTTCAATCTTTTTGGAAAACCACATATAAAGGAGTGACCTAATACTCCTGACTTGGAGAGTAATGCCTGGATATCCCTTTCATTACTGTGGTTCTAAAAGTCTTGAAAAATTTTCATCCCACACCAAGTGCCATTGAATGATATATATGGATATTTCTCCAACAGTAAAATTATGGCCTATGAAAATACTACATATAAGGCTGGTTTTTAATATAATGGGCCATATTTATTGATGATATTGAATTTTTTTTTACTTCAAAAATATAACCAAATCACATAAAACACTAGAGTTACTGGTGTTACTGTTATTTCATGGGTTGGACTAGGATGATGTAAATCAGCAGTTAATGATTTTTTCCTTTCACCTTAGGCTCCAATATGGCTTGGCACTTGTTCTGGCTTCAAAATTTAGATTTTTGTTCATCATAAATTTTTGCATGATTTTTTTTTACTATCCTATTAGATATTATTTATCTTGATTATTGCATTATTTTTTGATAACTCCTTAAATTCCATGCCTCAGTCAATTGTTTCACTTTCTGCACAGTCAACCCAGACTTATTTCATACAAGCTCTACTGCAAGAGAAAAAATAAATATACAGAATACCTTCCATATTTCCTTGTTTGCTTTGCATATTCCACCCAACAAAACTAGAACTATCCGTTTTACTGGTCAGGATGTTTTCTGCCTTCATCAAAAAATGTGGACTCATACTTAGCCCAGATATGGGAGAGCAGGCCCCTGAGATTATTGGTAAGTATTTTTGAATTTAAAATCATAATAATCCTTAAGAAATCTATTTTAAGCCTGAGTTTAAATAGCAAGAAAATATGTATACAGAGCAAATATTAAGTATAAGTTTGCAGATGGAAATTAAGAATCCTACTAGACACCCAAGAGAATAAACTGAAAGCTATTAGACTAATTAAGAGGGTGCGGAATAGTGGCCATGTAAAAAAATGCATAAATCAACATCCTTTCTTCAGACCAGCACAAAGCAGTTGGAAAATATAACAGGAAAATAGAATACAACAAAACTTCACTGAGATTGCATAATTGAATTGGAAAGCGGAATACTACAAAGTTAAAGTCTTACATTAATTTGAAGGGTAATGCCAAATAAGGACCAATAGTACTTTCTAAAACTGAGGAAATTTGACTCCCAAAATAGCAGAGTACCTCTGAAAAATCCACTTTCCATTATAGTAAATGAGACGCTGGCAAAAATGTCAAAATCAACTTTTTCTGAACTCAGGACATTAACTAAAGGATTAACAAAACAGTTGAATCTCAGTCAGAATAGTGTCATTTGTGAATTTTTAAATTGCCTTCATCTCATCCCCTTCTCCTCACCTCCATTATAACCTTAAAAATCATGTTTTGCAAATACAATAGCTGTTCAAACCAGCAGTTTGGGCAGAATGACTTAGGAGCTCCCAAAAAGCCCCATTGCTAGAGATCTGTCACTATTTTACCTTTCTGGCAGGTTTTCTAAAGAACCATTCTCAGGGCTTCTCTTTATTTGGCTTTGGTCAAAACTTGCACTTTGAGTGAGAAACACTATCTTCAGGTCATTTGTCAAAAACTATTAGTAGCAACAACAACAACAAAAAAAAACTGTTAGCAGCAACTGTTATATTTCACATCTCAGGCCACATTACTTGTTGGGGTTATCAAGAGTCTGAACAAAAAACTTAAAAGGAAAAACCGATGACTGAGATGTTTTTAAGGAGCTTTGAGAAGTTAAGACATATTCCAGAGAACTAAAAAGAAATTTAAAACGCAAGCTCAGGGTTTTGCATGTGCACAGCTAAGCACTGGAGGACCTAATTTCTCACCTTTTACTGACCTTGGGACTCTGTTGAAAGCAGGTAGTGAAGGCTAATACAGAGAGGTAAATCGTCTGTCACAGCATTGAAATTAAGCCATAATACCAACAGAGCTCCTCAGAGGGGAAAAAAAAATAGTAAAAATTTAGGCATTTAAGGAAATCTGTGTCCACACATTAGCTGACCACTAAGCAAATCAAGCACAGATTTTAGTGACCACACAATACAGATTCTACATAATTAATTCAGGAAAATCACTAACAGCAACAGCAATAACAACAACAAAAACCCTCGGGAGGAGGGATTCTGATTCCCAGAGTTTCCACACTATTTTGATTGACTGATTTTTATCAGCTTTATTGAGGTGTAATTGACATACAAAACATTGCATATTTTTAATGCATACACTTTGATGAGTTTGGCCATAGGCATATGCCCATGAAACCATCACCACAATCAAGATAATAAATATATCCACCACTTCCAAAAGTTTCCTCATGCCCCTTTAGTGTTTTGTTTTGTTTTGTTTTGTGGTAAGAACACTTAAGAGATTTACCATCTTAACAAATCATTTAAGTGAACAATACCGCATTGATAATTTTAGGCACTATGTTATATAGCAGATCTCTAGAAATTATTCATCTAAAATTTTAAAGTGACTAAAACTTTATACCGATTGAACAACAATTCCCCATTTCCTTCTCCCCCCAACCCCTGGCAACCACCATTCTATTTCATGCTTCTATCAGTTTGATTATTTTAGATACCTCATATAAGTGGAATCATGCAGTATTTGTCCTTTTGTGACTGGCTTGTTTCCCTTAGTCTAATGTTCTCCAGGTCCGCCCAGTTGTCACATATGGTAAGACTTTCTTTTTTTTTAAGGCTGAATAATTTTTCATTATATGTACGAGGTCGTACAATTAAGTTTGCGAACTTATCCTAGAAGAAATGCTACATACCTTATTGGTGAATATCACTACAGTTACCTTTGAAGTACTCCCTTTGGGAAACTATGCACCAATTTCAGCACCTAGTCCACCCTTCAAAGCAATTCTGGAACTCTTTTTCTAGAATGGCCATCAGAACTGTCGTCATATTTCCCTTGATGTTATGAATGCCATCAAAATGTCTTCCTTTCAATATTTCCTTTCTCTTCGGGTAAAGAAAGAAGTCAGGGGCCAGATCAGGTGAGTAAGGAGGGTGTTCCAATACAGTTATTTGTTTACTGGCTAAAAACTCCCTCACAGACAGTGCTGTGTGAACTGGTGCACTGTCGTGATGCAAGAGCCATGAATTGTTGGTGAAAAGTTCAGGTCATCTAACTTTTTCATGCAGCCTTTTCAGCACTTCCAAATAGAAAATCTTGCTAACTGTTTGTCCAGTTGGTACAAATGCATAATGAATAATCCCTGTGATATCAAAAAAGGTTAGCAACATCGTTGGAACAAGTTTGTGACCTTAACTATTAGAACTCATACATAACTCATTTCTTTCTCTCTTCATGCATGATGAAGATTTAGGGTTTATTCCATATCTTGGCTATTGTGAATAATACTATGTTATTTTAAATGTGTTGTTTCCACTGAAAAATTATGAGGCACACAGATAAACAGCAAAGTATGAAGCACAAACAAAACAACGAAGCCAATAGAAAATGTCCCCAAGGCGGCCCAGATGTTGGAATTGCTAGACAGAGACTTTATTCTACACACATTCAAAGAGCTAAAGAAAATTATATCTACAGAATTAAAATAAAATAAATTTATAAGGATGCCAACCATTAGATTTAGGGTTCACCCTAAATCCAGTATGACCTCATCTTAATGAATTACATCTACAAAAAATTATTTTTCCAAATAAAGTCACATTATGATATTCTGGAGGGACATGAATTTTTGAGGGACACTATTTGACCTAGTACACAGGTAAAAAAAAATTACTCATTCTGAAGAACAGAAATAAAACATAATGAAGAAAAATGATCAGAGCCTTAGAGACTTATGGAATCCTATCATATGTACAAACATAGATCTAGTGGGAGTCCAGTAAAGAGTGTAGAGACCAACTAAATGGATGAAACAGCATGACCCAACTATCTACAAGAGATACATTTTAGATTCAAAGATACAAATAGGTTAAAAGTAAAAAGATGAAAAAAGATATGCAAAAAGTACTTAAAAGGGAGCTGGAAGAGTTATACAAATATAGATATTAAGACAAAAGTTGTTTTAGGGACAAAGAACATTTTATAATGATAAAAGGATCAATCAGTAAGGGTTACATAACACTTATAAGCACGTGTTCACGTGAATGCAATCCCACAATGCACAAATCAAAAAGAAAAAAATGGCTGAATTAAAGAGAGATATAAAAATATAAGACAACTCAACAATAAGTATTGGAGACATTAACACCACATTTTCAATAATGGATAGAATAATTAGGAAGGATAATAGCAAGAAAATTAAACACTTGAACAAAACTGTAAGCTGGCTGAATCTAATATATATCTCTACAACACTTCACCTAACAACAGCATAATACACATTCTTCTCAAGTGCACGTGAAGCATTCTACAGGATTCACTATATGTCAGTCTTTAAAAACAAGCTACAAATAAATTTAAAGGTTGAAATCATACAAAGTATATGGTCCCAATAAAACTGAATTAAATTAGAAATCAAAAACAGAAATACATTTGGGAAATTGACAGATATGTGGAAATTAAACACCACACTCCTAAATAACAATTGGGTAAAAAAATCACCAGGTAAAATAGAGAATACTTTGGGATAAATAAAAATGAAATCACAACGTACTATAGGCATAAGATGAAGCAAATGCAGTGCTTAAATGAAAATATATTGCTATAAAAGCCTATAATCAAAAAGAAAATTAAAAAATAAGAATCAACTTAAGAAACTATAAAAAGAAGAACAAAGAAATCCTGAAGACAGCAGAAGAGAGAAAGTAATACAAACCATAGTGGAAATAAATGAAATAAAGACTAGAAAGCCAATAAGAAAATGAATAAAACTGAGACTTCCTTCTTTATTCCTAATAACAGTTTCTAAAAACAGAGCCAAAACTGGTAGAACTGCAAGAAGAAACAGACACAAATCCACAATTGTAGTCAAAGTAAGTAAAATGAAGGTGATAATATGAATAAGAGAAGAAACCAAGGAAATAGTAAGCTACTGAACAGTAAAATAAATTCAACAAAGCCAAAAAGTTGGTTCTTTGAGATGATCAAAAAAATGATAAACACTGAGCTAAATTGATCAAAAAATAAAATAACACAATTTGCAGATATAATAAATGAAAGAAGTATTATTACTACATATCCTACAGACATTAAAAGAAAAAGAGAATTTATGAACACTTGTATGCCAAAATATTTAACATTTTAGTTGAAATAAACAAATTCCTTGAAAAAAGATATACGGATGTCCAATAAGCACACAAAAATAAATTCAACATCATTAGTAATTGGGGAAATGAAAATGAAAACACAAAATACTGCTAAGCATACATTAGAATGGCAAAAATTAAAGACAATGCTAATACAACAGGCTGGCAAGAATGTTGTGGGTTTCAACCCCTCCTTGGGAGCTTTCCAGATGTAATCTGAAACCAGGCAGACCACTCCAGATTGACAGGTGGCAGGTTTAATATGCAAGGGAACTTAGAAAGCTTGTCTTGGGGGTGGGGGTGGGGTCAGAAGAGTAGTTTTCAGCACCTGCCTGACAAAATCTTAAAAGTTGATATACAGGCCTTAACTGGGGTCAGTCACCTACCAGCCCAGGTAGTCTCAACACACATTTGTATCTGAAGGCTAAATCCTTGGAGTAGCCTGTGGGAGCAGCGAAGAAAAGCAGACTGTGCATTCCAAAGCCTCAGACTGCCCAGGTCCACCTAGCGCAGTGGTTCTCAACCTGTGGGTCGCGACCCCCTTGGGGGTCGAATGACCCTTTCACAGGGGTCGCCTAAGACCATTGGAAAACAGAAAGATATTTACATTATGATTCGTAACACTAGCAAAATTACAGTTATAGAGTAGCAATGAAAATAATTTTATGGTTGGGGGTCACCGCAACATGAGGAACTGTATTAAGGGGTCGCGGCATTAAGAAGGTTGAGAACCGCTGACCTAGTGGGTCAAACCTGGGTTATGTCTTCTAATTGACCTTCCCAGCAAATGTGGAGCCATTGACAACCTCTGCTGATGGAGTGTCTGGAGATTTCTTAAACTTGATACCTACCTTTACCATAGGACCCAGTGGTTTTATTCCTAGATATTTAACCAAGAGAAGTGAAAAAAATTAAAATCTTGAAGATGGAAACTAATCTATAATGACAAATAGCACATCAGTGGTTCCTTGGCAGAGGCAGAAGAGAGTAGAGACTGCAAAGGGGCACGAGGAAATTTTGGAGGCGTGATAGAAATATCCTGTACATCAATTGTGGTGATGGTTTCATAGGTATATGCATCCATCAAAATGCATCTAATTTTGCTCTTTAAATGGATGCAGTATTTGTCCCCGCATTATACCTAAATAAACTGATAAGAAGAAAACATAAAAGAAAGAGACAAAATTACTTACAATAGTTCCGGCAGATTAAACACAGCTAACTTGTATAACTTCTAAAAAAATTTTATAAATTCCTTTACGAGCCAATGCTTTATTAATTTTATTAGATTGATCATGTGACTAGGGAAAATATAGACTTATTAATAAATATTATTCTAAACACAGAGTCATAAAAATGATTGTTCCTTCCTAAAATATTATTTTATGTGTATTTCCACAAGGGGAAGGAACGTGAAAATTTTGTACAACTCTTTTGAAAGCAATCTTTCAAATAAATTCAGCCCCTACTGTACAACAGAAACAAATTTGGGTAATAAATCAATAAGCTCAATGAATATTATAGACTCAAACTACCACTTGATTTTCAAGTCTCTAGACTGGAATTAGCAGGTAGATGGGATCTCCTTTCCCCACATGTCTTTTGAAATTGTTTAAGAATTATCCAGTTTAAATTAGACTCTCCTCTATAGTGAATAACACTATGAAGTGCCCAAGATTTAAATTAAGCATTTTCCTTTGTTCTTCTATTTTTAAACAAACGTTTTCAGCAATATTTTTTTTTAAAGATTTTATTGGGGAATTGGGGGAGGGTAACAGTGTTGGGGAATCAGGGAAGGGGAACAGACAAGTTGCTGTCCTTTTGTTGTCAGAGAGTGAGTCCTTCTCGGCGGCACAAAGTCCAGGTCCTTGACAATTTGAGCAAAGAATTGAACGAGATGCCAGAGTAAAGTAACTGAAGAAAAAGTTTATTTGAAAAGATAGTACATTTCAAAGAAGTAGAAGTAGGCCCAAGCAGTAGAGAATGGCTCAAGGGCCCATTATTAGAAGAGAAATTACATTCCAAAGAGTTTGGAGCAGGCCACACGCAAAGGCTCAAAAGGTTCAAAAAATGGAGGAAGCGGTCCAAAAGGGGAGAAAGCATCCAAAGGGCAGACTTCCCAGGACTTGGAGCTTTTATCCCCTTTTCTCTAGAATAGGCTGTTTACCTCTAGGCGTGGGACCACTTGATTGGCACCCATAATTGACAACAGGACCCATTTGTTTTCGGGGTAGATAGTTATAATGAAAAGAAGTTTTGGGTGTAGAGGGAAGGTCACCTGGGCAGTCACATTCTGTGGGACGTGCAGGAATGCAGAGGCCCAATGCCTGCCTCTAACTGCCTTGTTTTCCCCTTGAGAGACGTGATCCCCGTGAAATCTCTATGGGAAGCTGAGGGACAGGAGGTCTCTTCTTCTGTATCTGCTTCCTGCTGGGCAGGGGCGTAGAGCTGTCCCTGCCTATTGGGGGATTCACGGAACTCTCACCCTAGCTGATCTCAGATGAGAGGAAGGGGTCTCGAGCTCTGCCTGAAAGACTGTACTGGCTTTTTTGGTTGCAACTGGCAATCCCATTGGGATGTCATCTGTATCCCCAAGGCCCTTGAATGAGGAAAAATAGATTTTAATTAATAAATCTGTTAGCTCTCAAGAAGCCTGTGGCCAATCAGCCTGTCACTCAGGTGACAACACTTGCCTGGGCCCAGAATGTGTTTGGCCTTTAGTTTACTGGCCTGGGGGATGTTAGGAAGTCACAGGCTTTCAAGTAGTTATCTGAAGCAGGGGTGGGAGACTTCTATTGTTTAGGATTCAGAAACTGATTTACAAAGCAATCAAGAAGCAGGGGGATAGGAGAATTCTAGGATTCAGGCTAGGAGCAATCTTTAACCTAGGATTCATAAACTGATGAGAAGAGTAATCAAAGCCAGGGGCGAAGAAACTAAGAAACTAGGGAGGAGACTTAACACTTCTATACTTAACATTTCTATAGGAAAGGAAAGTTAAAAGTTTCTCAGTGGTAGGGGTGCTGCTCAGTTAGCTGGTAACACTTTTTGTTCTTCAATCTAGTTGTGGAGGACATTGCTTCACTGGCCCATGTTGGTATTATTGTTGCACTCTTCCCTGGTGAGGCAGATGGGTCGCCAGCCACTGGAAGGCTTTTGGCAGCTCATGCTGGCTGCCAGCCACTCATGGCAGCCCAGCTCCAGCTTGAGCTGTTGTTCACCATCTTAGCTGTAGAGGGCACAGCGTCACTGGCCCTAATGTGGTATCTGAACTGGGGCCCTGCTGCTCAGAGCTGGCGTCCCAAGCCAACTCCTAACCAATATGCTATTTGTCCGGCCCAGCCATATTTTATATATCCACATTTTATTATTCATATGTATGCAATTTTAAAAGTTAATCCAATGATTCAGGCTAAAAAGTGAAAAAGACTCAATCTTATTAACACAGGTTTCTCTGTCCACTCTGCTGGATAGCAATAGGCAATTTATGCCTCTCGGGATAACTGCCTATTCACTGACTTAATAACAATAATTGTAGAGCTGTTCACAAGTAAAATAAAAAGTGAAACCCAAGATTTTGTTTTAATTTAACAAATAACCCATGTTTATTTAAAATAAATTCGGTTTAGAGATATTATTTGTGACATTTACAATAGAGATACTTTTCTAATATACATTTCAGAGAAGCTGACATGTTTTGTATATAATGTTTATGTTTTTAGCATGCTGCTATAAAGAAAATAAGAACGATAAGTCATTGCTGAGTATTAAAATCTTCCATACTATTGTTTCCTCGGATTTACATCTAGCCTGGAGCCACTAGAGGGCAAGCTTTACTTTATAATGAAACAAGAATTCACTTTCACATCCTGTGTCATAGTACAGAATTAAAGTGTTTAAAATTACTGTTTTAAGAGTAGAAGTCTATCACAATGTAATTAACTTTTTTTCCTTTGAGAGATAAATTAAACTAAAATCATATTTTACATATATTCCTATTTTAACTACTCAAATATAGTAATATTTAAATTTTTGACATGACTATATTTTAGAATCAGTATTAGGCATACAAATCATAGGCAATTCCACATCTTCATAAAATTCTGATCAACACAAAATAAATACTGTTTTCTAATTATCATTTCAAAACTCAATTGCTGTTGGATGCACTGTATGCTGCCTTCGTCCTGTCTCCTGGATAAGGCAAAAGGAGCTACACCTGAAACTAGCGGCTGGGTTTAAGTCAAAACCTCTGTATATTGCATAGAGTTCCTTAGTCATCACTAAAATTTTAGAAAACAATCATTCATAGGCCATATCACAAAATGCATGTTTTTGTGCATGGCATAAAGTTCTCATTTCACTATGAAAATCTCGTAGTTCGCTGAAATTATAGTCAATGTAATGTTTGTACCAGTATGTATATACCAACCTGTATTACATATATTCTATAGTTCTTTCTTCATTCCCTGGATGTGCTCTGCTGCTCGGGATGAATGGATTGCTAGAAATCACATTCGATATACTATATTTGATAATTGGTAGTGGGCACTGAGCACTTAACACTTTAAATTATGTAACTTGCTCAAAGGCATACAGTTGGTGAGTGGCTAAGTCTGGATTACTAGTGATACCTAACAGTACATCTTAGGAGAGACTTATTCTTTGAAGTAAACCTCCAAGGTCCAAATAGCTACCAACAAAGAAGTTGAAGGTATTTGAATCATTAGATTGTCATCTCAGGAGGGATGACCTCAGACTAAGGAATGGCCCAACTATAATCAAGTTACAATTTGAATTCATGAATGACCATCACCTATAACCCTCCTTGGTAACATAACAGATATCAGATATACCCAACTAAGCCTAAATACATTTTAAGTTTTTAAGAAAATGGACTTATGCTGCATGAGCTAGATCAATATGAAAAGAATACAATTCAAGATCATCCATTTATTTTGTGCAAATCATTGTATTTTCATTAAATGTAAACACTGGTGACTCACCTTGCATCGATAGGCCCAGTTAATGGTTTTCTTGAATCCATGTCCTTGATGATTTGACTTGGCTAGTGCCATGTGAACATGGCAAGGCTGGCCTTCTACATGTCCGTGATAGACTCATGAAGAATGAGACATTTGAAAGAGCCCAGGTAAACCCCAGAAGCAGAGCTCTCTACCTGACCCTCAATTTATGATGGACCCATGGGGGGATTTTGCTATGCCTACCCATGGTAGGAAGAATAATGATCCCCCAAAGATATTCATGTTGTAATTCCTAGAACCTGTGTATTCATAAATGACAACAGGGATATTGCAGGGGTGATTAAATTAAGAATCTTAACATGAAAAGATTATCCTGGATTATCAGGGCAGATCTAATGTAATCATAAGAATTCTTAGAAGAAATAGGCAGGAAGGTCAGGGTAGGAAATTGGAGAGGAAGATATTTGATGATGCTCCGTTGTTACTTTGAAGATAGACAACAGGGCTCTGAATCCAAATGGTCTCTTGAAACTGTAGAAGGTAAAGAAATAGATTCTCCTATAATGCTTCCAGGAGGAAGACACCTCCATTTTAGCCCTGTAAGGTCCATTTCAGACTTCTGAGCACCAAAACTGAAAAATAATTAACTGGTGTTATTTTAAGCCATTAAATTTGTGGTAATTTGTTACCATGGAAGTAAGAAACTAGTACACCAGCCTAAAGCATAGCCTGTAGATTTATGAGTTAAATACTAGTTGTTGTTTTGATTTGAATTCTAAGTTTTGGGGTGTTTTATTGCCTCATCGCTAATGATGTGCTCTCTGAAGTAGAGTTGTTGGGTTTTTGGGGGGTTTTTTTTATGTATTAAAACGTTAACTATTTTAAAAGATTTGGCATGTTTTGATAAAATGTAGAGCAAACAAATGAAGAAAAGGAGAAAGAACAGGAGGAGAAAAACAAGTTGTATTACCAGTTGTGTTTATCTTTTTCAAAATGCTTTTGCAAAATTTATACTCTATTTCATTTAATTTATAAACAACCATAAAGGATAAATAATCATAATGTTTCATTAAAAAAACTAAAATTACAGATATAATGTAAGTATAGCTAAAAATGTAGAGTCTTAGAACTAGGAGTTAGTCTCATTAATAATGAAGTTTATAACTTTTTAAATCACAGTATTAAGGAAAATATAAAAATGTCACTTTTATATAATAAAACACTGACTTTATACAGTGTACAATGTTATATTAAATCTGTGACCTAAGAGATTTATATGAAATTCTGTGCTTCAGCTGAATGTGTTTTCAGACGAATGCTTGCCTCTGTCAGAAATAACACAATTATGCAATAGCAGAAACAGAAAAATATTTTATCAACTTTGCTTTGAAAGTCCATGTAAATAGTATCAAAAATGTTTGAAAAAATATAATGTTATAACAAAAATTCAGATTTTAATAAGTTTGCTAAGAACTTTTAGGGCTTTCAAGTCTTTTCTAAAGCTGTTTTCATCAGAAACATCAATTTCAATCATGAAAGAAGAAATACCAAGGTTTACAGTAGAGCAGCACAGGAGAAAATTTCATCTAGTTCTCACTATTCAATATATATGGCCTACCAATTAGAATGATTACATTTCATAAATGTCCATTGCAAAACACAACTAATGGCATTTTCCTCATAGAGACAAAGTACTTGCCTCTATAATAAATGTCTCTTTTAAGAAAGCATGTAGCCTTGTATGTAATTACTCATATAAAGCAATGATATTCAATAGGAAAAAATAAGAATAAACACATGAAATTATTTTATTAATATATTTTATTTAATACAATACATCTAAAATATTATTTCAAAGGTAACCCATAAAAATTTGTTATTTAGCTATTTTACATTATTTTTTATATTAAGTCTTTAAAATCTAATGTGTATTTTACATTTATTGAATATCTCAATTCAGACTAGCCACAGTTAAGTGCTCAATAACCATGTTACCAGTAGCTACCATAATGGACATCTAGCTCTAAAGAGATGTATTGAAACAGAAAGTGGGTTATTGACATCACCCTGTAAATAAGGGGATTATTAAAGAATTGGGGAAATCTCCTAATTGCTTTTAGAGATACATCCCAGAGCTACTGAGTTAAAAATTCTGCATTTGTAGGACCTGGAAATTGTCATTTTAAAAAAGCTATCCATATACACCAGGTCTATAAAACAGGATTGGGAAGCTACTGACATTGTGTTAAAGTCGCTGTAAATTGTGACTTTTTAATAGAGTAGCAAACGTTCAAGGGTCATAGAGCATTTAGGTTATAGAGTCATAGAGACCTGGATTTAAAATCACACTCTGTGACTATTGCCAGCAAAGCATGACCAAGGTACTTTACCTTTCTTTCTGAGCCTTGGTCTTTGATAAGGTTATGAATACATACCTCATAAAATTATTAATGGGAGTAAATAAAACAATGTGTATGTATTAAGAGTCTTGATGAAGAGTGTCAAATAATTACTTTTTTTTATTAGTTATAATGTGGTGCTAATGAGCCCAAAGTGTGGAGTTTAATCCTTACATGGACTGTAGTTTCATAATCCCTCCAAGACCCCAAATGGCATTTCTAACTCTAGTTATCGCTCTTGAAATTCTGTGCCTGTTTTAGTCGGCCTGGGTTTGCCACAACAAAATACCATAGACCGAGTGGTTTAAACAACAGAAATTTATTTTCTCACAGCTTTGGAAGCCAGAAGTCCAAGGTCAAGGCTCAATCAGGGTTGCTTTCTACATAGTAAGACATCTCTTCCTGCCTTGTAGACAGGTGCCTTCTCATTGTGTTGTCATAAGCCCTCTTCTCTGTGCAAGTGCAAACACAGAGTTATCTGGTGTCTCTTCTTGATCTTATAGGAACCAGCCCTTTGGATTAGGGCTCCTTGCTTATGACATCATTTATCCTCACTTACCTCATTAAGGCCTGTCTCCCAATATAGTCATACTGTGGGTTAGTATGGTGAATTTAAGGGGAGGCAACTCAGCCCATCACAATGCCATTGGTCAGTATCACTGTACTTATTGCCCAAATGCACATCTACAAGTTCCCTTCCCAGAAAAGTTACTTCTGCTTGAACATTAAAATTTCCACTCTGAACCATACCTGAGCAAATCAAGAATAGGATCTATCTGTTATACCTCTGACCTATATCCATGAGCCTTGGAGGTTATTTTAGCCCCTGAACATCATGAAAATATTGAGCATAAGCTTCCACAATTGCTTGGCAAAGCATGCCGACTCACAAATAAAAGAAATACCAGATCAGATTCTTTCTGTTCATAAGATTACACTGTAAACAAATAAAACTGACTCACAAGAAGGATATCTTTTCTTCAATAACAGCTGTATTTTACTATAAAGTTATTTATTTGAGTTTATTATCTTTTGGAAGAAACTGAGTGTTTCATCAATTCTTGACTGAAATTGTAGTAATCACATAGAATTGTGTTTTATAAAATTGTGGCCAATTTTATACATAGCATAGGACTGTTCACTTGAGGAAATGGTCAAATTATAGCCCAATGAGAAAAACATTGTGAACTTGTCTCTAACCTTCTATTACAAATATAGAGCTTGTCATCTTCACCTTTCTATTTTCTCATCTACGTTTTGGATACCCAGACCTATCCCTCTTGTCCTTCCCTCCTCTGACTTACATTCTGGATCATGTATAATGTTCTCTCTTAACCCAAGTGCAAGCGACTTCAACCTTTTCTATTTATTACTCACCAAATGAGGGTGATGACTTCATTCTTCAGCCAAAGCATAAGATCAGTTATTTTAAAATAAGCAACAAGGCAAAAATACCAGGTCAAACTATGGTCTAGAAATAAACCAAAGTAGATATTCTACTTATCTACATTCTCTACTAAAAATAATATTACATTATTTTAGGTAGAGCCACACTAATTTTAGCTTTCATAAAATATAGTCTTTTTTTCATAAGGTTAGAGCTAACTGAAATCCCCTTATGTTTTTAAAGCAAGTACCAACTGTTTTGTCTATAATTCGATATTACTTGAAGAGAAGGTGTTCTTGGTCCTTTTAGAACCCTGTTTGGCAGAAATATGTATGATTGTAGTAATGATATACAGTTTAATTGTCTTAATGTAGTTTGGTGAGGTTTAAATGAACAGTTAGTTCTCTCTTGTTTAGTTGTAACATTAAATTTCAAAGACCAGTTTTTAAAGAGATTTTTCTCAGAACAGATTAACATTACAAATTCCTCCTTTTCTGTGGTGTGAAATTTATCTGCCTGAGGAGGATATACAGAACTTGCTTGGACTTTCTTAAAAGCTATCTTTAATACAATCAAAATGTATTATTGCTGAAATTATCCCAAGAAAAAGTAAACATTTAAATATATATTAAATTTTAGGATGCTTGTGACATTTTGGGATTTGCTAGAAAATCCTGCCTTCTTGTCTGAGCTGGGGATTCTGAGATATAGGCACCAGAGGACAGCGGTTCTTGGGTGCATCCTCAGCTTGCCTCAAACCAGGCTTGCCCCAAAGGTTGAAATAAACAACAATAACTCAGACTTCCACTTTAAGTGGTAGTTGTTATTTTCCCCAGATTTAACATTGTCTAAAGCCATTTCTATGTATTCATCAACAAAATATCTGACATAATTTTTTTAAAAAAATATTTTATTAGGGAATTGGGGATGGAGAATAGTGTTGTGGAACTGAGGAAGGGGAACAGCCAAGTTGTCCTTCAATCTTAGTTGTGGAGGGTGCAGCTAGCTCAGCACCAAGTCCAGTCGCCATCTGGCTGCCCAGAGGCAGCTCAGGGCAGCTCAGCTCTAGGTGCTGTGTTCAATGTTAGTTGCAGGTGGGAGTAGCCCACCATCCCATGCAGGAGTCGAGCCAGCAACCTTGTTGTTAGGAGCATGTGTTCTCACCAGCTGAGCCATCCGGCCACCTGTTGGCAGCTCAGCAACAGCTCAGCTCGGGCACAACTCACTGGCCCATGTGGGAATTGAACCAGTGACTCTGTTGCTCAGAGCTCGCACTCTTAACCAACTGAGCCATTCGGCCGGCCCCTGACATAACTTTTAAAGAAGGTTAAAAGGGAATTAAAATTTTATTTTCATTATATAATCAGTATAATGCTATACGAGTTATGTTCCTGTTGTTTTAGACTTTTTATCTCTTTTTTGTAAGTGAAATTCGCCATTATTGATACACATGAATAAAATCACATTATACTAGTTTGATCATATGTCTTTTGTAACTGTTTACTAGTCACTCAGTGAAAGCATAAATATTGTACATAGATGAGTTTTATTCCACATAAGCCACATGAATAGGCAAGTCATTCCCTAAAGATAATGCATACATTTTTACTTGAAGAAAGAAGTTTTCAAGATGTGACAAATTAAAATGTTGTGTGTTTTTTGGTAAAGCCATGAAATTCAGAAGTATACCAGAAATTTAACAGGTAAAAAATCTGGCATACCAAAATATTTTTACTCATAGTATAACTTTAGTCATAGAATTACATATATTCAGGTGCAAAGTATCTTGGAAAAGATGGAGTGCCTCAGTTTTTGCCAACTACAGAAAATGCTTGTTGCTTTTATTCTTGACATAAGACTAGTAACTTGAGGAAGTGGTCAAATTGTAGCTCAATGAAAATGGTACAAAAGAGAAAACACAGGAAAAAATAATCTATGGTTAAGCTGTAGTAATTTAGAAATAATTGAATATATTTTACCATAATCATTATTTTAGATTAACTGAGGCAACATGAATATAATGAATACGTTTTAAATTAGGACATGGAACAACACAAAGGTAAGCCTTTCTGTCTTTGATGAACTTCTGAGTTAAAAATCTCTATTTCCTTATTGCATTGTTCTGTACACCTGAAACTAACAATAAAAAAATTTAAAAAAAAAATCTCTATTTCCCCAACTTTGTAAATGATTGATATTCCAGGGTGAATTAGACAAGATTATTGGTTATTTATTATTGTCAAGTCTTCTTTTAAAAATCATCTATTATTTTCTGTTACTAAGAGCAGACTAGACAAACTGATAGCTGATTACATTGATTAATTACATTTGCTCATAGTGTTATTCTGTAAGCATTTCATATTTCATCAATACAAAATACATTTCTCTTTTTTAATAGAAGTTTTTACAGTAATGATTACAAGTCTTTTTCTTAAAAGGGATCTGGATAAAAATAAAATGAAAATTGCCTCACTAGAATTGATCCCCTCAATTTAGCAGTACATTGAAGAAGCGACTAAAAGACTTAAAGATATTTTTTTAATGAATAAATTACTTGTATAGTGTCATAAAAATCAGTGTATATCTGAAATAGTATATTCCCTTTAACTTTACAGTAAGGGAAACACACAGCTAACTATAAAGTCCTGTGCACCTCTTATAGGTATTAACTAATGTACAGATTGCAACTAGTTTGTTAATAGGTGACTAAATTTTGATTCATACTGAATATCATAATTGCCTATATTGATTGTCATTCATATTTTATACTTAATAAAATAAAAAGAACTTTATCTTTCTGGAATTTGTAAAATAAATAATTTTATTGGGAAAATTCTATTACTTTTCATGAAAATATTTCCTAAGAAACAGATGACAGTTACGGCTTATGTTTCCTTATCGGGTCCCTCTAGTCTTTTTTGGTAGGACTGAGGAAACCCAAGGAATTTTAGAGTTCCAGTGTGGTATTTATAGTTCCCTGAAATATCACACAGCTTTTATACATTTAGCTGATAAATGTCACTTGACATAAAAATGTTTAAGAGAATATAAATCAGATGAATCTTTTCTCCTTTAACATTTGTTCAACATTCAATAAACATTTACTGACCCTTTACTTTGTTGTAGACCCTATTTTTGGAAAATATCTGTTGAAAGCAGAATAATGAATTCCTTGCATTTTGATTTCTCTTTTCTCCTTTTCTTTATTAACTCAGTCTTTAGGTTACGGTTTAAAAGAAGTAAGGGTCATCTCAACAAAATCAATTTATAAGTCCCATGGTTATGATATGTTAATGGCAGCCACCTAAATCTAAATGTATCTATGTATAGTCCAAAAGAATATATATCACACAGGTAAATACCTTGGTTTTCCAACCCACCCCTATGGCATAACTAGAAGTCAGAGAATGCTGACAAGTTAACTTCAAGTAGAATATCAGCTAAAGAGTAGACAATGTATGGAAAAGGTAGAGGCCAGAAGGTGCCTACTGGTTGATGGAACACAGAAAGAAAAACAAACACAGAAGAGAAAGTCTCACTTTGAATGGAGAAATACTGAAAGAGGTGATAGACCTGGTGTGTGAGTGCACTGGGAATCGAAAAGAAGAGGTGCAGAGTCCGCAGGGTCGGGGAAGCAGTCTTAAACTTCAAGTTTCTAGATCTCCATCAATCTTCATTCAGTTTTTTTAGATAACTTGACCAACCAATGTAAAACTCTTTTGCTATTATAGCTCCCATTCAAATGTTTTGGGAATTAAACTATTGATGTAATATTTATGAAGAAGAAAATATTAATTGATGTGCATTAAGAATTGTGAATCAGTAGCTGAGTTACTTTAAGAGTCACTAATGGAAGATTTTAATGATCAAGCCACTTGTATTATATAAGAAGTTACCCTTTGACATTTCTCATTGTCTAAAAACCCTTGTATCTTTCTATCTTTGATTAATAATTCAGGAAAAATGTATTTGCTAAGAATCAAAGCACTGGATTACTTAAATTGTATTCTCTCCAAACGCAGGCTAATATGCTAATTTTTTTCTTTCTTTTGTAAAACTCTTTCAACTTTTATATGGAAACACATGTCATATACATATTTAGAAAGCAATTTCTTTTCAAAAGCTAATGAATTCACACTTCTCTATCTAAATTCACTTGCAAATATTTTGTGTATTTTAAAGACCTTCTATTACAAGTTCCCAGTATCCATGTTCCACTATAAAAAAACTAAATAAAAAAACATTTGCCATTTTTTTCCATTAAGCATCATAAGTTACTTTATTTGAGGCATGATTTGTGACACCTCCACATTCTTGTTTTCAGTTAGAGGCTTTTTACTTTGTGGTTCTAAAAAATATATTAGGATTGGTGCAAAACTGATAGCTGCCGGCAAGATGATTGATGAAAGACGAAAGCCCATTTCTTCAGCTTAAAATGTACCTTCAATGAGAAATCTATATCTATTCCCATCTGAATATTTATTTTTAAAGATTATAAAGAAAATAATTGCTATATGTTTACATTCCAGGCCAGAAAGACCTAAACATTTTAGTAATACAAATGTGATCTTTTGCAAATTCAGTTTTGTTAGGCCAGCCAAATTCTGTCCTTTAGATTCCATATGATAGAAATATGATCTTATCTATTATATAAATAAGATTCTCCTCAGACCAAAAGATTTAATTGCAATTTTTTTGGATGTAAAAGAAAAATGATCTGGGTTCCTTTTACGATTTGAAAATTACATTAAAATTAAATCTAAATAGCAATATGACATTCAGGCAACAGAAGAGCAGCTGCCTCGTGACAAGCATAATTTGCTTTTATGGTTCAAAAATTAACACTGGAACTATAGGGCGTCAGGGGAAAATGTATCTGTTTCAAAAAGCCCTTTGCAAAATGTGCTATTTTGTAATCCTGGTTTCTGAGGGAACGACAACAAAAATACTTACCTATTTATGAAATGTTAAGTTTTCTAATTTTGAGAACATTTTATGGAGCATATTATTCCTTGAATGTAATATCATGATAGGAATAATGTTCCTAAAAATTAAGCATTAATAATAAATGCAGATATGCTTTTCATTCAATGTGTACTTCAAAACTAAACAATATTTACATTTGAACTGCTATCGCCTTTCAACCAAAGACCGTTGGAAACATACAATTAAATTTAATTGTACTCAGAGATAGACTCTCAAGAGTAAGCCAGGATTTCAGTCTCTGTAAGAGGGCAAAACAAAAATTCAGTAATGCAAAATTACAGATGTGGTGGTACCACTCAAGGTAGTTACTAGATGGAATGTTTGGCGCCTGATAGTCAGCAATCTATTCAGGTAAATAGAAAAATACACCAGGATATAAATAGGGCCTGTGGCTCATCCCATTCCCTGTGCCAGCTCAGCAGGGACTCAATATTTTCCACTTTGCTCCCCATCTCTTTGGCACAGTAATATGTTCCCTACACATCCACCCCTCACTTCCAGTTCACAAAGACCCTTTGTAGCCCATGTACCCTGAGCAGTGTATCTCATCAACTTCAGTTCTCCACTGCTTTGGGGCCCTAGTATCACAACTGGGAAAAGTCTGCATTACAGATTTTAATAGCACATGGCTCTATACTAAGGCTTTATATATATGCCTTCAAAAGACAAAGAGAGGCTTAATTTTTAAATGCCCCACTCCATTGTGCCTAAATGTACTATTCTGTCTCTTCTTCTGAATTGTCTAGCAAATCTGAGCAAGGCTGAATATGTAGGTAAGATAAAGAGTGGGCCCAGCTGGGAGCACCGGAGAGCACAATGTAGGTTTAAGAGTATGTTGACAGTAGCAATGCAAGCCAGGCTCTAAAGGAGTCACCATTAATTGAAACCAGCAACCTCCACTGGGTCTACTAAGAGAGACCAGAACTGACATCCACCAGATCACCACTCCAACCTTGCAACGAATGCAATGTTTGTGGACAAAGGATGTTTTCTTTCTTTTAGGAAATGCAAAAGAGAGACTACCCTCTTTTCCTGTTTAAAAAAAAGTTGGAAAGGGACTTGAAAAAAAAAAGAAAAAAGAAAAACACTCAGAGATATTGAGATTTTCTTCAAGAGGGAAGGACAAGAATTTCACTCCCTACTGGGATGTCTGCTTAGGCCGCAGAGATGCTAAATTCTCTGTGCTACATCTAGCACAGGAGAAAAGAGAAGTGGAACCACTGGCCTCATGGGGAGCTGCCAGCAGGAAAGAGAGTCAGGACTACACTCTTAAATTCCCAGTTTTCACGGAGGGTGGAATGTGGGACCATCATGTCTCCATGCAGAATAGAACTCAAGTGCCAAGTCTATACTGCATGACAACCAAGGAGACACATCTATTACAGGGGGTTGTGATGTCACTGCTCAGAGTTCAGTAGGGAGACGTAGCCAGTCTCCCCAGGGTCTTAGGAACTTTGCATGGAAACAAGCTACTCATCAGTGGAGGAGATTGGAGCTACCTACATTTCATGGCCAAACAAAATGAACTACAACAGTAGTTGAAGTCAACCAGGAAGAGATATTTGTCATTTTCTCTATCTCCTGAAACCAGACACCAGAGAAGCTAGTCCCAAAGAAACAACACAGTCTGAGACAGTGGATAAGGAGCATGAGGCAGTTTACAGAAAGCTGTGTTATCTAAGATTTTAAAGGGTATAAAGAACAAGGTAACATCTAATGAGCTAGAATTGAGACCACTTGGGCGAGTCACATTAGTTACTGCAGGGAGGGCCTGTAATGAGCCCAAAGCCTGAATGTACACTCGTAGCCCTAGTGCAGCGTATATGCTGCCTGGTGCTTGGCAGTCTTTGCAAACTCTAATCGTCTCCTCTTGTTTTCCTCTAGAATACCTGTCAGTTAGAGATTCTCCATTCTTTTTCAAAGTTTTCTCTCTTTCTAAACTTTTTATGTGTCATAGACACCTCTGCAGATACGACTATTGTGTTAAAACTTATGTTCAGATAAAGGCTCTTGCACACAAACACATTTTTGGATACAATTTGGGGGTAGTCCACAGATCCACTGAGGACCACTGTAGGATATTTATGAATTCTCAGAACCCAGCTCATGAAAATTCAATCTATTACTTTTCTTGGCTGCTCTGAGTAAACACTGTTATTTTCTGTCCTTGGGGTGGAAAATAGGAAGATGCTTGACTTTTTTTTTCTTTTAATCAGGGTCTCCACAAAAGCTGTCCCTCTATCTAGAATATTTTGCACAGCTGTCCATACCTAAAAACTCCTACTAGTTTCTCAAGATTCTGCTTGTCGTACTTACTGTCAAAAGCCTCCCAAGAGAATCTGTGGGATCAATTAGCTCTTCTTAGTTTATCCCCAAGAAACCTGGGCAGACATTTATTGGGGTACCTTTTGTAATGTAATTGTAAGTTACCAAGACTGTAGGCATCCTGTGGTCAGGATCCTGTTTGTTCCTATATCTCTGTCGGCTGGAATCAGCATGAGACCTGGCACACAGTAAATAAATACACAATGAAAATTTGTTGAATGCATGACTGAAGAGATGAGTAAAGATGCCTGTCATCTGATTGGGTACATTCTAAAGTATTACCCAATCCTTCCCCCCATTAGTACATTATAATGTTCTATGTATTAGCAAAAGCTTCTCAGAGTCTTTCCTTTTTAAAAATTGATTTCTTCATTCCCCTGAGATCAGGGGAGCTCAGATCCATATTTGGGATTTACCCTTTCACAGATTATTGTTACTGTTATGTCTGCTTTGGCAGTTCTAGGTCCCTCTTTCCGGGCTTCTAGTGATCTGCGCTCTCAATATTTTCTGCTTATTTAATTACTACCTATATCGCCACAGTAGCTCCTATAGTCTACATCTTTCGTTTTTTGTGGGCCAGTCATGCTTCATCTTCTCACACAAATGGAGATTTCATAGAAGCTGATCCAACTCCTCTCTAACCTGGCCTCGCTTCTGGGAAATGATGCAGACGTATGGTACCACACATCTTTGCTGGTTGCCTACCCAGCATTTTACCCCTCATTATATCACCAGACATGCTGTGACTATTCTTTGAGAAGTTATCTCTCTCCCATTATCAGAAGTACATTTTGAATGTAATTCTCTGACCACCAACCCCGCAAACCCCCAGCTTTAAGAGCAGACCTTTAGTGGTTTAAGCAGTTTTGCACATTTCATTTCCTTTGGCCCAGATGGTCACTTGACCTATTATGGAGCAATGCATAAAGTGGGGTATGGGGAAAGATTCTCTATTTCCCTTTGGATGGTATAATGTGTTATAGGAAAGCTGAAATTTCTGCAGTACTTTTGCCATCTCATTGAAAGAAATTAGAGTTTTGGAAGGCTACCAAAGAGGGATCCTAAAAATGTAATTAGATCAGGTTTCCTCAGAAATAAGACCTAACTTTTGGGTTGTTTATTTTTTTTTTTTGCTCAGGTTTGAAAAATATTCCTAATTATTTAATTCCATGTGAGGTTTTAATTATTTCTGTATTACTTTTATCTTTCATTATCAAAAGAATCCAAACACAAAGACAAGGATCAAACTGAAGATTTTTGTCTAGGGTAAATTATAAGGCTTTAGAGTTCAGATCTCAAAAGATAAGATAATAAGGAGGAAAAAAATAATAGACAATTAGAGGAGGGAAATGAGAAAAATAGTGATGAAAATAGACTTTAGTAAATCTGGACTATATTTGAATGAGACATCAAGATGAAGAACAGTCCACCAATTTAATCTCTAGTGTAGAAAAGCTGAGCATATGAGAAATCAGAGAAATGAATCATCTTAAAATTTTATGAAATGGAATAATAGCCACTGTGCTGGTATCGCCTTGCTAACTGGTGCATTTGTTAGGATCCTGGTTTAAGTAATAGGCATTAAGGATGTTTAACACAAGAAGAGGGTTCATTTAATGGACACAGGAGTATCAAGAGAATCCAAGAAGAGATATTATCTTTACTTTCTCTGTATGTCCGCTCCCTTCCTGTTCTGTCTGCAGAATAGTGTCATCTACCTCTCTCTCCTTTGTTCCTAAGTCCAAATCTTTGCAAAATGGATTCTAGTTTACCCAACTCAGGACTGAGGCTCACTCTGGACCAATGAACTGATGCCATGGTGTGGAATCACTGCTTATGGATATATACTGGAAAGTTAAGGACTTGATGTCTTGGCACTTTCATGAGAAGGGGAAGAGTGAATTAAACACAACTGGTGTCTACTAGGATTGAGTAAGAACGGTTTAGCATGAGAACCATGGACTATAGGACTACATGGTAATAGGCTTGTCTTCTGTCTTTTCTATACTGTGTTATCTAATGTTGGCTTTTACTTTGCTCTCACTATGCACTTTCCTCTCTGTCCCTCTAGACCAGTGGTTCTCAACCTTCCTAATGCCGCGACCCCTTAATACAGTTCCTCATGTTATGGTGACGCCCAACCATAAAATTATTTTTGTTGCTACTCTATAACTGTAATTTTGCTACTGTTATGAATTATAGTGTAAATAGCTTTTTGTTTTCCAATGGTCTTAGGCGACCCCTGTGAAAGGGTCATTCGACTCCCAAAGGGGTTGCAACTCACAGGTTGAGAACTGTTACTCTAGACAGAAATATAAAGAATCGCAAAGGTTTTTATTTTATATGTGTGTTTTTCTGGTTTAATGCTGGAATATAAGCTAAGAGTCAACATTCTGAGATGGCATGCAACACCTCGATGAGAGTTTATTGATAATTACCACAGGGGAACACAAAACTCCTTATTCCTAGATATGAAAGATACTAATCATATTATTTTTATATAACCCGTTTCCCAAAGCTTAACACTGTATTTCACACTATAGCATTCTCCTATTAAATAAGGGATACTTATTAAATGTATATCGTGTACAACAAGGCTTTTAAAAAGGATGATTTTCTCTATTTTCAATTGGCTTTTCCTCTTAATCCCAAACTTAACCCCTGGTTACATTCTCCCATTTAGGACCACTTATTTGGAACATCGAGTGCATAATCCACATAAGAGCCTAAACTGGAGATGTTTCCCTCCTCTCCTTTTACAAGGCTAAATCCTAATTTAGTTGACCTGATTTCATTCTTTCTTACAACTTTGCTGTTCATTCTATTGCTCAGAAATGAAAACGATACAATGTGTTGCTGAACTCAGTCTTCACACACTATTTTTCCAAGCCCCAGCAATTCTTAATGGTCAAATCATAAACACCAGAAAAGAGGAGTTTAAAATAGAAATGCTGACAAACCCTTAACTACAGCACATTGAACGATGCTGCCATAATGCACTATATTAGATGTACTCCTTAGAGCTTATTGCCAGCGGTGAGTCTATAAATTCCTGAATTAAACCTCAACTACTCATAGCTTACACTTCTAAATTTAATTTCATACTTCATGCTCTCCTTAGAGAAATCTGAACTATAGCAGCTGGTATACATAGGCAAATAAAAATAAGATAAACTAAACTACTTATATCAGGTCTGAAATATATTTCTATTATATTGCCACTACAGAAAACGGTGTGTTCAGCTTAGCCAATATGTCTTTGTCATATTAAATAGTTGTGATCATTCCTAATAAATAAAAGAACAGTGGGAGGGCTGCTGAACAATGTCATGTGAAACTGAAACTAGATGATTTATGAATTTTGGAATTTTTTAAAACATTTTTTAAAATGCTTCTAGTATATTCTGATTTTTCCCACTGTTTAAGATGTGAAATAATGAAGACAATTTTTCCATGTGTATTCAAATCAGTAGTAATTTTCTCCTCTAAATGCATCAGAATCAATTTGGTTTTAGGATCCATCCAACTCATTGCTAAGACAGAGTCATTTGGAGAATGTGACTTTCATTTACTTGATCTTGACATGTTATTAATAGGTAAACTTTGTTTAATCAAATGAAGACCGTTAACATTTCTTAGGGATTCTGAATGTAATGATTGGAAAGTCTGAACATAATGAATGGATTTTTAAATTTAGATTTATTAAGTTTTCAATTTTCCTATGTTTTATAACTTCAACTAGAATTTCATCTTAAAACTCATCTTTTATAGACTTCAGAAAAACAAGAATGAATTTTATGGAAAAAATCTTCATTAACTTATTTCTTTAAATCAAAGACACAAACTTCTTTTCACTTTCATTTGTTGTCTTAAGCAAGCAGTCAAAAATCAAAACAAATATTTATATTGAATACATCAAGGAGTATAAATAAAAGTGCACTGCTTGATATTTAGGGATAAGAATTTAAATATTTTATGATAAAAAACAGGAATATAGAAACAAAAATCAAGTCATACTAGCTTTTTCTGTATTAATAAAAGAGTATTTCTAACTCATCTGATTTACTTTCAAGTATAATAGACTTTCAAATAAAAAGTCTTTCAAATAAAAATGCTTTCAAATAAAAACTAAACATGAAATGGGAATAGAACTAATTGAAGAGGAAATCACCAAATGAAATCATCAGATGACTATTTCATTTATTTGAATCAACTTTCTTCTCTGGTACTTAGACTCTAACATAATTTTTACTAAGCATGTTTTGATAATTTTTTTGAATCAGTAATATTTATGTAGGAGCAGATGTGCAATGAACATGTATTACTCAGAGGTGACATTCTCAGTCAGGATGCGCCTATGAGATCTAAAGTTTGTGTACAAATGTTAAATCTATGAGGCCTTGGAGCCAAAACACCATCATCAAAGATGTCTTCTAGAGAACACATCGTGTTATTAGACAAGACATTTCTCTTGAACTATTTATTCATTGAATTTAATGGGAATGTTGTAGAGACAGTATTAGATGTGAAGTCATTGAGTGACTATCCATGTGTGGAATAGTTAGTTCAATGGAAGCTGAAATTCTACAAATCTTCTTTTGCAATTTAAGCTTCTGTCTTCCAGGTTGGAGATAATAGATTAAGCCATGTCTTAAACAGAGATAAATTGAAAATATTATCACCCAAACCTATCTGTTTATCATTTCACTTTCTCAGTGAAACTTAAGATGTACAGCACACTGTTAAACTATATCCCGATTTTTCTTTTCATATATATTATTTTTTAGGACATTGGATATATTGTGACAGTTTTGGAATCTATACCCATATAGGTTTTTGACCAATAAATCCTTACCAATTTAACTATAGCCTCGGCTGCAGGAAATCTCTGGAATTTATGTTTGTGAATTTCCGTCTGTGCCTAAAAAATAGTCAGCATTCTTAGGAAGGCTGACTACTGAAAATAAGCTGAGTATCCTGCCCTTGCTTATATTTCTTTGATGCAGAAGGAGCAGAACTTGGTAGAGTGATATACTTTGATCTCTACTATCTTTTTAATAGACTGCTTGCATGAACCTGTTACACTCTCTCTCTCTAAATGTGGAATGTCCTGATGATATACCCAAAATGAAAGCAAATAAATCCTTGTATATACACATTCCTTATACATAGGCTCAGGCCTCTTCTGTTTTCTTTTCATATTTTCTTCCTAACCCAATCCATTTGTTTCTCTAGTTCAGAAGTCAGAAAACTTTCTCTGTAGAGGATGACACACAAATATAGATTTCCTGATCCATATGCTCCCTGTCATGACTACTCAACTCTGTAGCATGTCAAGTGCCATTAACAATACTTAAAGGAATGGGTGTAGCTGTGTTCCAATAAAATGTTACTTACAAAAATACTTGACAGACTGTTGCAATTGGCTGATCCCCGTTCTAGTTCATAGTTTTGATCATTTCTTCAACTATGTAGCAGTAGCCCTAACTTCTTCCTCACCTCTAGGCCCACATGTCAGTCCTAACAAACATCACACTTGGATGCCAGACATTACAATGTGTGCCATATATGTTATCCTGTTTGCTCCTAATCCTGACTGAATTAGTGTTTATTATCCTCTCCATAGAGACCCTAAGCAGCTTGCCTAATCCTGCAGCTGAAAAGTGCAGAAATTTATTTAAACACAGCTTGATCTAACCCCAAACCTCATGCTTTTATCACCTCATTAAGTGGACTCTTGTACACAGAATGAAGTTTAAACTCCTTAACCTGGCACTCCCTTCACTTCACAATCTGTTTAGGACTCATAGAGCCCTTGTGTTTAACCTAGAATGGCACTTGGCTGGTCTACAAAAATAGTACATTCAACCAAAAGTAATTTCAAAATAATTCAAATGTCTCAGGACAAAAACACAACTCCAAAAATCTTCACAAATTATAGTTTATTAGACAGAAAAAGATATAATGGTGGTTAAAGAAGAAAACCAGGGTCACGGCATATCCAGGTTTTCCCCATGAGAACTGATTCTTTCACTACCCATCCCCCTCCCAAAAAAAGCTTCCCAGAGTGGGTCATGAAGCAGAGCATCGGCAGAGGGACACCCTCAAACCTTCTTTCTGAGTTTTATCAGCTAAAGGAACATTAATGCAAATCATGTCATATGGTCGGGACAACATATATAGTGGTCCATCTCTGGCAGGTACTACAGGCCTTTATTATGTAACATTTCACTACTGTGAGGCTGCACACCTGTGCCATCCTACTGCTTCCCGTCAGCCTCTGCCCCTCTCAAATCCATGAGAACTCATCTTTCAACCTTGAGACATTTACTCCTAATCTCTTGACATCACTCTTTCTACTTTTTGTTATAAGATCACCTCACCTTTTACCAATCTGAGGACCGGCTCACTTTAGAATTTCCGAAGGAAGGCCCCAAACTGTGTAATGCTGGAGGCCTCTCAGTGGGCATTAGGAGGGGAAAGCTTGCAAACATTAATGTCAATGACATTCAGCCTGGTTTGTTTGCCTAAGCACATTTTCCTATTTCTCCCATATGGCCCTATGTGGGAGGAGCCACAGCTGACTATCGCCAGTCCTCACATACCAGATGTCCTTTCAGGCTTTCATATGCTCTTACTCATCCTGGAGTGATTTTTATCATCTGTCCCAACTCAGCATCTCTAAGAATGGATTCCCTCTACTCTCATTAGGATGTAAGTTCCATGAAAGTCTTCATCTCTCATGTTCATTCCTCTATCTGCAGTTCCAAAATTGGTGCCTGACATATAGCATGTGCATAATTATAATTCAATAAAAATGCATGAAAAGAATTTCAAATAAGTGAGAATTACAAATATTAAGCATTAATTGTGTTCCAGGCCATTTTTTAAACATCTTAGATATAATAAATCATCTAATCCTCTCAATGATTGTACAAGGTCAGTATGACCATCCCTGTATTATAAAGGAAGAAGTCTAAAATGGTTAGTTAATTTGCAAACAACAACTATAAGGCAAAGATAGGATTTGAAGTCTATAGCACACACCATATCCTCATTAAGATATCTCTGACTCTTTATACATAACTCATCACTTCTCTATTTTTATCCCCAGGTGGGTTTTCCCTCTATGGTTATAACAAGTTTCATTTTTGGTACATTTGTTTGTCAATCAGAATTCCTAGTTCTGACTGAATATAAGCACCACCCTGGTTAATATGAGGTGAAAATAAGTTATTGGATAGATGGCAATATTTCACAGAATCAAAGCAAAGGCCAAACATTCAGACTTGGAAAACTAAAAAGAGATTAAATTGTCTAGGGAGAAAGAACTGCAGCCAACTTTATCCAAAAGCAACAGTGAATAGGCTGCCATGCTGTTCCTGCTGACACCCCCACAATGGCTTGTACTGAAGATGGACATACCACTGTCACAGCATCACATGATGCTTCTGCTATTCATTTCATAATGAATTCTAAGCTCTGTCATGCTTTTTGCATCACTTGTCCCAGATTCCAAGCCCTGGGCAGGAGCATTTTAGCGAATGCCCATGCTCTGGCTCCAGGAAACTAGCAGAGTGAATATTCATCAGCCACGTCCCAGCTGTCTGAGCGGTCTCCTCGAATAGGTAGGGTGTCCGGAGGCCAGACATAAACATGACAAATGACCATGTTAGGGGCATGTCCTTCACTAATGTCAGTCTCCCTGAGGGTAAGTACCAGAGATTTCCAAGCCTATAACCTGTGCAGCATTCAGACTACTTCCCTCCACCACCACCACCTTTTTTTAAACTATTTGCTTTCTTCCCCATTTTGGGATGTCACTCTCTGGCATGGATTAACTGTGGAGGAGAGCCTAAACCTGTCCTTCCCAGCTATCAAATTATCTCTAAATTCTTATTTTATTATTTTGAAGATCCTCAATATAAAGAATAACAAAAATAATGAAATAGGAAATGCATCAAGAAGTCTTATGAAGTTCTTGTTAGTATAATTTCCAATCTAGCATACCTGATTTTCTTCCCAGATCATATCCAGAAGCCTGATTACGTGACAGAAGAAAACAGTCAAATGCCTTGTGCTTTAACCAAGAATATATTCCCACTCTAAAACTAGCATGAGCATCAGTCCCCATCATAGTAATTTTCTTAGGTCTTGTTTTTTTTCCCTGTTAACTCATCTGCTTGAATTAAAAAAACAAAATCTGTCCACTGAATTTATTTTTACATTTCAGGATACTTTGCACTAAATATTCGGATATCTCACACAGATCTCTTTAAGGACTCTCAACTACCCCTGGAGTCCAACACCCACTTCCTCTGTCCACACCCCATTGAGAAGAATGTCCTCTTATCCCAACCTCGTCTGCTTCAGCCCTTCCATTGGTCAGCTGTAGTCTCCATCACGCTGTTGGGAAAACATCTGGCTTTAAACTCTGTAAGTCATACATTTCTCCTGTTTACTTTTTTTTGTTGTTTCTTTACGTCCTTTACATTTGGTTGTCACACACTGTTAACTTTCAGTGGATATTGGCATTTTTATGGCTAAGGCTTTTGATCTTCCTGTACTCACTGAAGGCTGTGTAGACTATCAGAAGACAGTTGCTCCGTTTTTCCCTTAACAGAGTTTCTAGACAGTATCTTCTTAATTCAGAGTTCTTCATTTCCTATACACATATCACCCAGTTTCCAATTCCTGTTAAAATTATTTTAGTTCATAGTCAATTTGCAAGGCCAAAATAATTAGTATGCCCTGAACAAAAGAGCCCTCCCTAGTTCAGTCACTGGCTTGATCTGTACCCCGGAATTCTCTGAAGTGGCTCTCATTCAGATCTCTCATTTACTGTAACCCATGCTTCAGTTTTCTTTTTAGTTGCCATTTTAGATAGCCAAAATAAAATTCCGTAAGATCCATATACATACTTTCCCCAATAGGGAAAAAAAGGGTCAATTCAGGAAAACCTTCCCTGTCACCTAGCATTTTGCTATTCCAAATCATATGTACTCAGTGAACATTTAATTTGAATTGAAGCAACATGGTGGGACTTCCAATTTATTTACATGCGAAACTTGGAAAACAGTTTTATCTTAAAATGGTTCTTGCCCAATCTTAGGCACTAATGGTCTAAAATTATTCAGAGAATAATGACTGACTGGTGATTGAGAAAGATTTCCCTACTTCCTAGATACATAGTAGCATTATATATTTTAATTAGAAAAATGGATACTCATGCCCTTTTCTTTAAATTCTAAAATTTAATTATATTAACATTACTCTCTTTAATTTGGGATTGTGTTCTGTTTGTACAACTGAATGAATGCTTTAAGAAAGCTTTCCTCAGCATGACACTGCATGACAAATATGAACATCCCTATCCCCCCCCCAAAAAAACTCAAATCAACCTCTAGGATAAAATATATGCAGAAGTGCTATTCTCTCATTATTTTCATCCCAGTAATTCTATATTATTCTTTCAGTTGAAGTATATATGCAGTCACCTTGAAGTTTAACCAACAAAACAAAGATACATTTAACTGGAATCAATAGAGAAAAATGTAAAAGAAGAAAAATAGGTCACCCATGTCGTTTCATAATTATATTATGGATTTTGCTTCCAATAAATTACTCTACCAACACATCTAGCATAAATGTAAATTCTCCATAGAGGACTTTACAGATGATCAGGGAAGACATTAATATATAGCTCAGATGAGATATATTATACTAAAACAGGAACTCGGTTCCAAAAGGTTAAAAATCTAATCAATAACTTGCTGAAAGAAAATTTATTAGAGAGGATCTACAGTAATTTTATACAAAATAAAGAAGGAAAATATTAAGCAAGGCAGCTAAAATTAATATTTGGTTTCTGCTCTGTGAAAGTATTAAACTGGTATTAGTGAAACTCTATACCACTGTGTAAATACTTCCTTTTGTTTTTCCAGATTAAGTCAACCCAGGATAATACAGTGATTAAGCAGTTTATCTGTGTATATAAATTGCATATACAACAATTAGAAAAATTCAAACCACAAAGTCAGAATTCCACAGACTTTCTGCTCTCCCTACTCAAAGCATTCCATGGTGACACCCTCAAGGGGGAAAAAAATCATGAATAAATATAGCAGAATTTCCAGGCTCAATACCTCTTATTTTCTCAATACCCCAGGCATAGTTCTCATTGAGTTCCACATATTTAAAATTTTAGAATCTCAATCTTTGACAGAGCATAAGTCATAAGTCCATGTAAAGAAACCCAAGCAAATGTTATTGTTATTTGTTCCTATTATGCCAGCCAATTTAAGGAAGTCTATAGAAATTGGGAAATTTTATATTTTCCTGACTTATTTTTTCCCAGCCAAATTCATGTATTCTGAAGCAGTTTGAACAACACTGTTTACATGGAATATTGTTTTCTATCCTTTTACTTTCAGCCTGTATGTGTTCTTCAATCCAAAGATAGTTCTTTGTTTTTCAGAGTACATTTTATTAAAATGAATAAAATATATCGAACCTTATTTTTATGGCATGATATTAATTACAAATGTTAAAATATTCATGAACACTTCTGTATTTATTCTTATAATAATTGCAGTTATCAATAAGGGCTCTAAGACCCAGAGAATTCCATTTATTAATCAAAAAAAGAAAAATTATTGTCATTATCCATTTAAAGTTGTGTTTTTAATCACATTCTAATCATTTGGAAATTTATAATTTTATACTGGTGTGATATACTGACACTCTCTCAACCAGAATATTGAATTGTTATAAACTCCATTACCTTAACTTTGCAGACAGCAATGTGTTTGCTTTTACAACATTCTGCCTAATATAGCTGTAGAAAGTGTTGAATCTCCAGTCCCAGTTTTGTGTCTCACAGATTTATGCTACACTTACCTCATTGATGAGAAAAATAAAACAAATGAAATGCAGACTCCATAGCAGCTGGAGCTTGGGGTACTCATTTTCAGTTGAGAGCTGATAATTAGGCTTCATTTGTTCAAGCACATAACTAAAGGTAAGATGATTCTGCCACAGACAAAACTATTCCAGAGCAATTTCATTTCTAATTATGAGTGCTGATGGAACATGGTTGTAACTAATCTACGGTGGAATGTAATTTCCTGGGAAATAAGGGAACCAAGATATTAAAATCACAATTTTAAGTTAGAAGTTAGGAGTAATTCCTGTTTGATTTTTTTTTAATATATAAATATGAATGAGCTACTTGCAAAAAGACAAAATCCATAAGAAAAAAGTAACTATAGTTTCCAAGAGTCTGTTTGGGAGAAAGGGATGATATACTCGTATGGTGATACAGATGTATTATAGCTGTATATATAGACATAGAGGAAGATGTAACAGAGACAGGCACAGAGGAGAAAACAAGAGACCCGGATGGAGACACAGCAACTCCTATTCTAAGATTTCTGAATAGGTTCACATACTCTGGCCCAAATTCTCTTAGATAGCTATTAAATGAAGATAACTTAACTTTGGAAGCATTAAATTGATTACGTCACTAAAGTAATGAATTTAAATGTTGTGAATCAAGTTATTCCATGTAAGCTTATATACTTCAGCAAAATCGGCATAGTTATTTACCAGTGAATCAGCTTTAAGTGTAACAAATTCATTTGATCTAAATTACATATGTTTAATGTTGTAGATGCTGAGTAAGACTAATGGTCTAGCATCTTTAGATATTTTCCTAGATTTGTATATTTTTTTAATTTTCTTTCCATGTGCATGTAATATAACCCCAAGAAAACAAAATAAGTAGAATTAAAAATGCATAAAATTGACTAATTTGACACACAAAATGGTTAGATTTTAAGCCTGGTGTGAGAATCACAGTATGGTTGGAATTTGGTTCTGAGTCCCCTAACAATAGGACTCTCCACTCAGACACTAACCATGATATTGGCTCTGCTTCTTAAGAAATGCATTTGAAGTTTCACTTATTAAATGGACTTATTCTTTAAATGCATTCAAGTGCCTCACATATATTTATTGCAAGCACTTTTGTTCCCTTGACTACAATGTGATTATAGTTATTAGAGAAATACCCTTCTGATCAGTTTTCACATCAGTGTTAATTAAAATTTAAAATATCAACTGAACTCATTTGTGAGTGCTTCAAGGTGTATCATTGTGCTTGAATCAATGTGATTCAATTGTGTTCAAACAATTTACAATTTGCAAAATCTTCCCAAAGTAGTTACAGCTCTAAAGGAAATCTTTGTTGCCTGATTTGAAAAAGGTCATTGCAACATTTCCCAAATTCATGAGACTCAGAGAAACACAATTCCTGTGAGATGCCCAATGAAAGGAAAAAGTTCAATATGCAAATATATTCTGCAAACTCTCTGTACTTATTTCCCTTCTTGGAGAATCAAAACACACATCAGAATATTAAACGCCCTGAGAAATCCCTGTTCAAGTGAAATCTGTTTATAGTTGTTAGCTTTTGTTTAATTTAGAATTTCTTAAAAGCTTATTTGACTATGGAGCCAAGAAAATACTTTGAGTGTAACACATTTTAACACTCAACAAAATTATTTATCTGCAAAACATGCTTTGAAAATGCTGGCTTTTTGAAATGTATTATTTTTACAACACATAAGATATTACTTAATCCTAATTGTTTAATGCTTAAAGCTCACATTTTGTAATCTCAGGCTCCAGACTGTAACCTGGTGTCTATGAGCTTTGTGGGTTTAATAAACTCTTGTAAATTATATGTTAAAATGTAGGTATATATTCACATCTTTCTAGGGAGAAAGAAAACAAACATCAGATTACTAAAAAGTCATAATCTAAATGTTAGATATTAATCTAGTAATGCAAAAAATCTATTTCAAAAGTGAGACTTTTTAAAATATATTAGTATCTAACTGTTTATGAGAGGAAACAGCAGTGTATATAGTCAAATCTGTGTTGTATATAGTCAAATCTGTGCCGTGAAGAGGTGATATTTTGCACAGAAAGGTTTCACATCAATCATATCCATGTATTGTAGAAAACAGCAGTAATTGCACCTGCTTCTCAGCTTCTGATATCACCTCAGCTCTTCCTTCAAAAAATCCCTGGCATCTTCATTGAAACTTTCTTGTTTTCCCGCTGTGATTTATTTTCTTCCACCATGTTACACAGAGAAATTCATTTTTTATATTTATCACTGCGATGGCCAAGAAAGGGCTTTCAATTCAGAATTGAACAGAGGAGGACTACATCTCCCACTTTATAAAATCAATGAGGATTGAATGTGAAAAGGTCAATGAGAAAAGGTAGTATTTTACTGTGGTAGGAAATATGAATATCTCCAGTGTTGTACTTGTTCTCATGGAAATTGATTAAAATATTGCATGTCTGAAGAAAATAACAATCTAAAAATGAAAATTAGGATCTCTAGAGGGTTCTCCATCCCACATTCTAATTTAAAGCAATCCTATTCAAAGGGCAATGACAAAGATCTGTGGCATTTCTTATTTGTTTCTTTCACAACTTGACAGCACACGTTTTCCTTGGTTAGATTGTGAAAGGAGAAAGGCCAGTCAATAGCATCACCTTTGATTTTATAGCTTTCAGCATGAAGTACTTATTCTTTTATAGAAGTCAAGGGCATGTTATTTGTCAAAATCAAAATGATGTTTAAGAGGTGTATTTTGTTATTTGGAACTTACTTGTTTTTAAATTTCAAATATTCTTTTCTCTTTGGTCAGAAAACAGCCAAGTGCTTTTTGGTGTATAAGGGGTTAGGTGGTCCTGGTTGGATTGAAACAAACTACCGTATTTCCGCATGTATAAGTCACTCCCATGTATAAGACGCACATTAATTTTGGGGCCTGAAATTTGAAAAAAAATGTATTACATAAAGTTATTAAACTCAAGTTTTATTCATCATAAAATTCATACAACTCTTTATCACTGTCAAAACTCCCAACCATTAGCTTGTCCTCATCTGTGTCTGATGACCAATCACTGTCTTCATATCTTGCCTCGTCCTGTTCCATCTATGGCATTTGAAATCTACAACCACTGTATAAGATGCATCCAGATTTTAGACCCCAAATTTTTTTTAAAAAGATGCGTCTTCTACATGGGGAAATATGGTACTTCTCTTCTGGAAACAAGAGAACATACTTTTGAAATTTGACAAACACAAATGGGGAAGCTGATTAAGAATGTCAACAATGACTACAAGGAAATTTTAGGTGCTAACGTTAGTAACAAATAGGAAAAAATATATATCTTATGTAGGCCCCCCAAAATAGTGAGCTTAGTATAAGCATGAATAATAAATATATGAGGTCTGAAAATTAAGTTCACGAACTTGTTGCAGCAAACCTTTGTTTGACATCAGAGGGATTATTCATAATGAATTTGTACCAACTGGACAAACAGTTAACCAGGTTTACTATTTGGAAGTGCTGAAAATGCTGCATAAAAAAGTTAGACGACCTGAACTTTTCGCCACCAATTCATGGCTCTTGCATCATGACAATGCACCAGCTCACACGGCACTGTCTGTGAGGGAGTTTTTAGCCAGTAAACAAACAACTGTATTGGAACACCCTCCCTACTCACCTGATTTGGCCCCCAATGACTTCTTTTTTTACTCAAAGATAAAGGAAATATTGAAAGGAAGACATGTTGATGACATTCAGGACATCAAGGGTAATACGACAACAGCTCTGATGGCCATTCCAGAAAAAGAGTTCCAGAATTGCTTTGAAGGGTGGACTAGGTGCTGTCATCAGTGCATAGCTTCCCAGGGGAGCATTTTGAAAGTGACTGTAGTGATGTTCAGCAATGAGGTATGTAGCACTTTTTCTAGGATGAGTTTGCGAAATTAATTGTCTGACCTCGTATGCATAGTGAAATATGTGCTTCCTTAAATGAAGTGATTAAAGTGCCTAAGGAACTAAGATCTTATCACAACATGGCTTTCACATACACAGACATACACACAAACATAGATATACACAAAGAAAACAGTTATGGTTTTCATTTAATCCAATTAATAGTGTTTTAACCACCATAATCCAGATACAGTGATTTTCCAAAATGTTATCTACTAATTAATGACCTAATACCCAATTGCCATCAATAGTTAATGTTTTTGTGCTGAGAATTTAGTGTACAGTAAGTGCAACTCTAATTCTTGTGTGTTTTGGCAATTCCTTCTTAGAGCTACTCAGATATCCTTAGACATTCAAAGCATGTCATATATAACAGCACTGCCATCACAGTACAATATCATTAGAAGAGAATTGTAATTGATAAGCTTAATGATAATCAGGGGCTGTCAGGCTTTAGGAGGTAAACATAGATAGTCTTATTATTAGAGCACTCCAGTGAGTATAGAAGTTCTGAGTTTTAGACTTCATTTTAAGGTACAGTAATTAGACCTAGCACAGTTTATATGGACTAATAATGCTTTCCCTGCCACAAATGTTGTCTGTCTGTGCCCTGGTTTTAAATGTTAAAAACCATATAGCCAGGCTAAGCTTGGGATATTTCCGGCCTTCTGAGAGTATTCCAGTGGCAGAATATCAGTAAGTGCAGAAGGCTAGTATAAAAAAAGATTCTTGGGCAAAGTATGGGATTTTCCCAGTGCACCAGAGTTGAACCAGGCTTGCTCTTAAGACATTAATCTGCTGGAAAATGAATCAAAACTACCGAGATTTTTTCTCTCCGTACCTAGAAAAACCACCGACAATACCTCCTTTATTCAAGCTTCTTTCCATTGCCATGATGTCATAGTTACTTGAGACCCTATGGCCACCAACCCTTATTTCCTCATGTACTTAGGAAGAGGTAGAACATAATAACTATTTTAAATAGTTAAATATCTGTTAGATGCAAATTGGATTGGGCCCTACTTAGAATCAATTTAAAGGCATGAACTAGGGACAAAGATAGAATTTTAGGCAGTTGACTTTTAGGTCAGAATCAAGAACTAAGAAGAGTAGGGGATAATGTACATATATTAACTCATATTCTGAATAAAACCATATGACACAAATATTGTATTTCCACTTTATACGTGTGTAAAATTCCTATTAAGTAACTGAAATAAGATTTCAAGCTACCTCTAAAATATTGAAATCTCAGCAGTATTCACTCTGTCAGTGATGCTCGAGTTTTATTACATTTAGCTGGAATGGATCAGAAGACCCAAAGCCAATATTCCTCACCCTGCCCATGCCTTTTTTTACCATGGAAACAGCTTGATGATAATGAAGAATTGAAGATTACGAAACAAGCCCAGTGAATTATATTTATTGCCACCGGTAGATATGAGTTGTTTACTAATGTTTCTGTTTAGTTACTTAAATAGCATAAATGCACAGGTTGAAGATAACAAATGAAGCTGTCAGTATGTTGGGGAATATGTATATATTTGCTTTAGTAATAGGAGTATGCATGATTCATTTTTGAATTTCGATGCATCTTAAAGTCCATTAATTGGAAAATTATAAATCAAAGTTCATGTATTCATTACAAACTGGAGAGTTTAGTAAATAATCTCAAAGTAACTAAACTTAGAAAGATGAAGTTAAAATCACAGCATCCCATAATTTAAAAGCAAAAAAGCAGCGGCTGTAAATCATCCTGCTCAAGGCACACAATTAATGCAATAGTGGCAAAACATGATTTTCCTTCAAACTCTGGAAGTTCTGATTCTTTTCTGTGTACATAAAGCAATTGAAGTTTTACAGTGTCATCTTCCACTCAGACTGCATTATTTAATAGTGATTTATAGTTCTCAGGAGATGCAAGCACTAATGAGCATAAATAAACATAAAATTTAGTACACCTTAGTAACGTGCCTTATATATCACTAGCAAGTTGTTTTTAGACTTAAGAAAGTACATGATCAACCTCATTTTACTAAGGAGTTAACAATCAGAGGGAGAATTCTTAGGGGGATTGGAGAATCTATTATAAGGGGGAAGGAAGCTTATCGATGTGATTTATGAGGGAAAAAAATAGAGAGTGAGAAAAATCATGGGGAAAAGGAAGTTAGAGCCATGAATCATTTACATTTATTTGACTGGACAATGAGGGAGTTTAATGAAGTATTATTAATTTCCAGGAAAAACCAAAACTGTACACATGGCTACTCCCAGCTACTTATAGATCTCCTCCTTATCCTAAGAACACTATTACAATAATACTTTAGCAAAAACAAACATGGAAATGAAGTAAACATTAGTTGGCAGTTGAGTCTTCCCGTATCCACTTAGCTTCACTTTGGGGTAATCTGGGAGGAAATTTGGAAGTAGGTTGTAGCATCCTAAAACCCAAGGATGCAAGGTAAGAAATGTTAATGGAGGTTGAAAGAATTGACTCAAGCCTCCAAATTCAGAAGAACTTTTGGGTATCTAGATATTCTGTTTCTCCCACTGAATGGTCTCAGCTGGGTAGGAATTAAAACATAGATTGACATATCCAGTTTGTTTTGCTCATTCTATCCTCAGCCTTTAAAACAATTCTAGTACTGAGAATAGCTGAAACTCATTCTCCTGATTCTTATATAAGCTGGGTTAGGGCTGGGGGAAGTTTACTAGCTTACTGTCCTCCTGCTAACCAGGAGAGTTGGGTCCATCCAAAGTGGAGAGGGTGGTACAATAGGGAATCTACAAGTAAGATGCAGGTTTCTCCAAGAGAAATTGTATAAATTGTTACTGAAATTCAATGATTTTCCAATAGGGCATAGATTGAGTAGTATGGTGACATAAATTAATAAGGGAGATAGTGAAAAACATTTAATAGCTTTATGGACCCCTGTAAAAAACAAACAAGCAAACAAAAAACAGTTCCACGTTGTGGTTTAATTTTATTCAAGGTATGACAACTTCCCAGAATACCAGCCACAACCACAATAAAATGTTCCTATAGAAACACATTTTAAAGGAAAAAACACACAAACAACAAAAATATTTTTTTGGTTAATCATGTCACCAAGCCACTACTTCCTTTCATTAACATGTATAATTAGAATTCTAAGCTGGATATAGTAAGTCTTTAATCACATTAAGGGCCTAAATTGTTCTATTTAGACCTGAAATCCCTATGTTTGGAAGATTTAGCACAATAAAGTAAAATGAATGTGGAAAGTAAGCTAGGGCATATGCAATATTAGATCTGCTATCTCATATTCATGTTAATTTGTAAGTCTTTTAAACGCTCTAATCTGCTCAAGAATGGAACTGGTAATATTTCTTACATAGTTGTGAATATTCAGTTGCATTAAATTATCAAAAGCATTTTGTATAGATTTAATTAATAAGCATTTGTTGGTATTATGGGCTATTGTTAGAAATAGCAGGGAACATGCTTTTCTGTTCCTGTTGTGACAATTTGCAATGAACACCAGGTCTCTATGACTCGAAATGCATCAGGGAACTGACAACTGTTTAAAAAATAGGTGGTTAAATTTTTTCCAATTATCTTGATTATGTAAGAAAAAATGAGAATCCTATTTGGTTTTCCCTTGACTATTTGGATAATTATAGTCATACAGACTTGTCTTTACGGCCTTTTTAAACATTAAACACATTTAGCTTTTTAGCGAAATACAAGAACTTATCTTTCACCCTCCCTTTAATAAAGAAGGTTGTAATGAGCAGTCATATTGGTTATATTTAGAAGTCAAAATTGGTTGTCTCTTAAAATAGCCAATAATATTCTAAAGTAATCATTTCCTCTTTCACATCTTCCTTGAAGGTCATCAAACTTTTTCAGCAAAACAATGGGTTTCATTCTCAACACTATCAATCATGGCAATGCATGCCTTCCTAAATATGGTTTGCTCACAGAATGTTTTGTATAACTTATACAGGGGCCAAGACATTTTATGACACGGATTTCAAAGTGAAAAAGTTTCCACTAACAGAGAGATAAAATGTTTACTTCATAGCTATGATTTGTTACTGAAGGATACTTAATTTATAGAAATGAAAGTTTGATTCTAGGCCAACTGCAACGTAAACATCATCCATTCTAGGTATATCATTTGTATCACTTATAGACAGTGCCTTGGTCATCATGGTTGAAATGTGTAAGCTCCTAACTTTTTCCCATCACTATTAATTGAGTTTTCTATTATACACAACCAAAAGCATTTTTAACTGAGACAACTTCTTAGAAACGCAAGTCTTCCTGGAGTTTAACACCTAGCATATTCAGTATCACTTGGATGAAAATTGTTGAAATTATCAATGTTACCAGAAATAAAATAAAACTTGATTCAGCATAATTAACCTCTATCAAAGACATACAATATAAACCACATAATTATTTTTTAAATAAATACGAAATTTCTGCTATAATTAATTCAGCAGCCCAATTCGAGTTAAGAAACTCAAGGGATAAGTGGTGATGCAATAATTGTTACTGTTGTAAAATAGAAAATAGCTCCATAACATAGTAAAACTATATTTTTTATGGTATCAAACTATTCATTGGCCTTTCCCAGAGAACACAAGATACAGGTATTAATGGAAAACTACTAAATAACTAGTGATGATGGACCCCTCTAGAGACAATAAAAAGTACATATCAATAAGAGGATACAACAGTCAGGGATGGTCTGGTAACTAGACTAAATATTCAAGAAGGTCACAACCCAAACTTGATCAAAACAAGTATCTTAAAAAAAAAAAAAGAGAGAGGTAAAACAGAATTTTGATGAAATATCTAGAGAAAGAGATACCATTACTTATTTTCTACTTAAACACCACTTTAGGAAAAAATCTTTTTATAAATTTGGTATCATTTCTATTTGGTATCATTTTTTCATAAGTAAAAACAGCAGTTTCTAAGATGTCAAAAAAATACATTTCCTCTATACTTTAGATTAAAAAATGCATTTTACATTTTTTAACTTTTTAATTCAAGTAATTGTTTTCTACAAAGTAAAACACTGTCATTCTTTATTCAAAGGCTCTTCCATTTCTGATTGACAAGCACTAATTACATGAGATTTCCTTTTGTATGCATAAGAAAGGTAGGCTTATTTCTCATTTGCCTCTACTGCCAATTCAAACAAATTCATTTTTCTAAGTTTACCCAAATAAGCTATATTCATAAAAAAGATGTCAGTTAAAACAAAACATTCCTTTCCACAATAAGTTTCAATATTCTGAGACAGTACATTGTGCACTGTTAAGTGATGGGGAGAGGGAAGAAGAAGGATGCAAGTGTAATAGCTAGGAAAACAAATAGCGAATTCCTGATTTAACATTCCCATGAATTCAATTCTAAGGTGACAAGTTTCTGTTAGCAAACACAGTGAGTGAACAATTTCTATCTGAAAGATACCTTACAGTGACCTAGCTTTAGCCCATTATTTTCCATGAGGAAACTGAGACTTGGAGAAGTAATGTGACTTGCCGAAACTCACCTACCTACAGAGCTGGAGCTTGAACACAAGCTCCTGGGTTTCAAACGGGTGCTGTTGTGATAAGATGGTTAAGTTTACCTTGGTTTTGTAGTATCCCAGACACAAATTTTACTCTTGTCCTTATAACTTTAGAGTTAGTCATAGTTTGAATACTTGCTTACTCCTTTTTCTTGGTTTTCTTTTGTATTTCCATTTAGTTAAGTTTGTTAAATAGATTTTTTTTAAAGTTTCTTCAAATCTTTTATAAAAATGGGAATACTACACACACACACACACACACACACAATAAAATGCTTGCAAGTTCCACATATGTGTTCGCAATTTAAGATTTTATAGCAAGGATACAATATCTTTCAATACTCTTACATAAGGTCCCTTAAGATTAATTTAGTATAGCAAAGCCTAAATCATGTTCCTTAATCAATAAGTGGTCATTATTAATAAGATTTAAAATATATGGTAATTTTTTTATACTTTCACTTTACATCTAAGCAGTAGTTTGGAACATATGTAATTTTTAGGACCTAATTAAAACACATATTCAGTCTTAAGCACATGTATTATGTTTCCAAATTTAAGAACACATTGCAGATTTTAAATTTATGATTCTACATCTAATTAATGTGCCAGATTAAGCTAAAGATACTCATGCCTTTTCAGATACTAAAAAAGTATACCGACCACTAGTTAAGTTGTGAATGAGAGACAGAGAGAGAGAGACAGAGACAGAGAGAAATAAAACAGAACCCCACATTTAAAAACCAGCTCTATTTGCTAGTAATATAAATAATGCATTAGGACATAAGGACACCATGACAAAGGATCAGCTGCCTGAAATGATGAGCTTGGGGTGCAATACACTAACCAAGCAATGAGAAAGCATAGTAATCTTTGAATCTGAGTGTTGATACAGCACTTGGAAATGTCTTCACATTGAGAGCTCGGAGGTCAGAGAGAAATAGAGTAATCACGCTGGAGACGCTTCTCTTGCCATCCATTCTCGTTGATGCTATAGGCAAAGGACAATTTGACAAATTTAGAAAGAAGCAATAAAATCTACTGAAGCAGCTAAATTGTCTGCTAAAAGACACTGGATACTGTCTAAAATGAGGCTATAAAAAAGAAATGCATCCTAAATCACCTTGCCATAGAGTTGAAATAAACATTTTTTACGAAGTTGCCTTGTACTGTCTACCGTTACAATGTTCAGCACACCATTCTTCAGATGCGAAGTCCAGGGGTCAGCTTTCCTAGGCAACATGTTCTTTTCTTTTCTTTTCTTTTCTTTTTTTTTTGTGCCTCTCTATATAAATTATTTCCAAAAGGTTCTTCTCATTGCTTTAGAACCCAGACTTTCAGAGAATGGAATGTTAAAAGGAATTTTGTATATTGAGTCCCATTCAATGAAATTTTAATTGCTTTCTTTCTGAAGAAGAATAAAAATATGGTCACTTGATATTTTATGGTTAAAATGTGTCAGGTAAATTGAGACCAATGTACTGATGTATTAGCTAGCTACTGTAAAGACAAACACCAAAATCTCAGTGGCTTAACCTGATAGTATTTATTTCCTTCTCACAGGGCCCTTTCACATGATATTTCAGGGACCCAATTTCCACTTGCTCCTCTGCCTTTTTCTAGGGCCTTGAAATCCTGTTCAGCTAATAGAAGGGGAGAGGGACTGTGGGAAACACACAGGATACGCATGCTCACTTCTTCACCATTTCTAGATGGTCTGAAAATAACACGCATTACTACCCCTCACCTTCCTTTGGCAGAGACTAATCACACATCACCACTTAGATGTAAGGATGTGTTGATGGGAGCTGAGAAATAACAAGCCCACTTTTTGGAGCAAAACTATTTAATGGAAGCGAAGCACACATATTAGATGGCTAATAATTACTGCCATACCTGACCATCAACTTTATAAGAAAAAACTTATGTAATATTTATTAAATATATGTTCCACAATCTTCCCTAAATTTATATGTGGATCAACCACAAAGCTTTACCAGTGATCCAAGGATGTAAAAGCTAGGCCAGTGTTATGGCTATTGTTTTCACAAATCACAGTAGTTTTCCTTTCACATACCCTCTGAGCCTTAGTATGTTTTTGTTTATGTGGAATGTTTTGCAAGTGCCAGTTGTCTGCCCTTTATAAATTTTACTTTTTTTTTCAGTTTGACCTTCTCTTTGTAGCATTCTCTAACCTTTCTGGCTCACATTAACACAAACTTCCTCTCTTTAACGTTGGTTTACACTTAATTTTTTTTACTTGCAACACTATGGATTAATCTCCACAATTATATTGCTAACATCTGGTCAGTGAAAATTATTCCTTATATCTCATTATCCCTTCAGGTTTCTGGTAGAGTGGATGGTATCTAGAAATGGTTAAGTAGTGATGCATTAGTATGCTTTACCAATGAATGAATGAATGAATGAATTATACAAATGAATATGAAGTAATGGAAACAGTTTAATAATTAAGAAAAGAACCTACAGAATTGTTTCTAAGCAGCATGTTAATTTTAATAGAGATAAAGAAACACAGGACGTGCCTCACTTACAAATTCTTTTTTGGGCCTTCTTTCAGCCAACTTGAAAACCAGCAGTTTGAGTCAGTCTGAGTTGAAAGCGGTCCAGAAAACAGTGGTATTCTTCCTAACATGGAGGCCCCACACCCTAATGACACCTTTGACTAGATGTCTCTGTGATTGATGGTTATGCTGATTGGAGTCTCTGGTAAAGAGGAACTTCCATCCAGAAGTGCCCCTTTGGGTACTGGACTCTAGACACAGTGACCAGGCACAATTCTTTAAATAAACAGCTATTGACTTGCTGTTGGGTTCTGGTCCAAACTGAGTATCTGGTCACGTGATCCTTGTGACTTTTCCCTCTGATGTCCCCATTTTTGGGTGGGTCAACTCAGATTCAATCATTAACAGTGTGAGAAAGGCCCAACAAGCCCTAATAGAATAATACATTTGAAAATGCTGCTGTCCTGGTGCCTTTGACTCTCAGCTTCATATGAAAAGCATGTGCTTGGTAGCTATGTCTTGGGGACAAACTTTATCCTTTACTCCATCATCTGAAAGATAGTCACTGTCTTAGTAGAGGCTTCAACTCAAAGAGTTTCTCCTAAGTGTGTAAGTCTGATTCACCGATGATTGGCTGTGCAGAAATCCAATGGTGGGCTGCTGGGGTTGTGTCCATCCCATTGAAATCTACACGGTCACTCTGCTCAGTGGATAAAACCCAAGGTTGTTACAGCTCTGGCCAATACTCCCAGTGATGAACCCTATTATATTTTTTCCTGGCCCCTGGGCTATTGCCAGTGGCCAAATTAAGTTTTTTTTTTCTTTTTATCACACTTGAAAAACTACTGGTAGATTAAAGACAACCTCTATCAAGTTGGAATTTATAGGAACAAACTTGCTATTTCTGAATGAACCATTGAGACCATTCAAGTGAATCCCCACAACAAGGGCCTATTCTCTGTTGGTATCAGTTAGTATCAAGCTGCTAAACAAGTCAACACCACCCAAATGGCCTCCATCACTGCCAGCATCCAGCCCTGCCCTGGAAGTGGAAACACATCCGCCATCATCCAGCTGGACACAACATAAAGGACTCCATTTTTCTGAGCAGAGTCTATTGCTATAGGCCAGACATATGACTCCTGCTGAACACTGATCCATTCAGTGAGAGAGGCTAGGGAGGTCTCCTACATGGACCTTTGACCCCCCTCTCAGGGTGATCAAGTTTATCCTACCTACTGCTGTCATGTTTTCCAGTTAGTGTTCATTGTCCAGTGAAACACCTAACTCGGCCCATACCACTATGGTTTTTAAAACTAATCTATGTCACATTTACAGTTTTTACCACCTTTAACAGACTCACAAAGATGTGCCTTTTAGTGCAAAGTCCACTATGAAATGATAATCAAGGTATTCAATGGACCTCCAAAGCCCCCTAACATCACAGAAATCTGGTATTGTTGAGCTTTGAAACAGCGTCCTCAAAGTAAACACAAAGCAGCTCTGACTCTGCCTTCCTTATTGCTTCTTGGTCCACACTCCTCAGTAAGGTAGTTGATTATTACAGGTGACCCTTTCCAGAAGGAGATTATCTTGTCTTGGCTTCTGGCTGAGTAATTGTTAAGACAAAAGGGAAAGAGGGTTATATGGATCTATTTTGAATATTCGGGACTCAACCCTGACTATTTCTGGGAGTGATGCTTATTTCTTTCTCCTAAAGGCAACTGTGGGGCAGCCTGGTTGGGTCCAGGATCCCGGGGGCACAGTTAGAGTCATTTCTACAAGTTGACCTCATTCTGCTGCTTGATGTCCTATTGATTGTAGCTTTAAATAAACGCTGTAGGAGATCGATTGAACAGACTTTGTCACAACTCCTGCCAGTCAGATGAATCAGAATGGCCAACAGAGTAGTGTATGTGTGGGAAAATTTGCCAGCAGCCAAGATGGTATAAAAACAAAGGGTGAGCATCGGTTACAATTGGGAGACAATTCTCCCTGCCCCTTGCATTTTTTCCTATCTTCTGAGCAAAGTGCTGATTTTTTTTTTTCCCTCCTCACGGCTGCTCCCCAAGCAGCCCAGACCTGGGCCTATGGGAAGCTGTGATAAATGCTCTCTGGTTTGAACACAATTGAATTGAATGAATGTGAATTGATTTGAATCAAATTAATTAATTCCAGAATCTAAACTGCTGGAGAAACTATAACTATTTTTAGATCATTTTTAAAAGTGGTCTGGCACTGTGCCTAATCTAATGTCCTCTGGTGAAAGGTGAAGAATCTAATGCACATCAAAATGAAACTCAACAGCACACACATCTAATTAGTGGCCCACATGGGACTAAGTTCTAGTTTTATGATTTCCTGCCCAGACTTACTTCCACATGCAACTCTGTGCAAGAACTCTGTGACCTATAAATCTAGAGAGTAAGAAGAAAAGAATGAGGAGAATTTCTACATCTATAAATAAGGGTTAAAAATATATGTGGAAGAATAGTTGTTAAGAGTGTTACTAAATGTCATGATTCTATAACGTGGTTCTAATTTTCACAGAGAAAGTGGCTTCAACAGCTTTCTGTTACTTACTTTTATAATCTGAGAAGAATTATTTCAATGCTATGAATGAAGATACAGATATGTTAAAAAGAGATATAGATAATGGCCTCATTGTGATTTACTGAATTATTATCACCACTTCTATTTTTGGTGTCAACTTTTGGTGGAATCACTCTAATGAAATCAGCCATGCTAATGTAATTTAATTCATCATTTTCACAAGGTTCAATACCAGCTGTCTTAAAATCAATCAAGATAATGTAAAAAACAAAATGGAGGGTGAAGAGATGAGTTTGTGGTAACAGTAGACAACATCTTAAATTTGTAGTAGTAGAGATTAAATGTGCTAAATTATTTGAGAAGGATTGTGAACACTACTTTATCTTTTCACTGCTCAATCTTGATACCTTAGACATTCCTTATGAAGCAAAATCCATAAGATCATGTAACTCAGGAAAGGCCTATTTATTAGCTACATTTAAGGAGTTCTCCCAGGAAGAAGATACCATCTTTTTCATTTCTTCTAGCATGGGTGGATATTTCTTCATATTATATGTGAGGAAAATTTCTATATAAAATTGGATGAAGACGTATTTGCCAAAGCTAATCATTTGTCAAACTCCCTAATCTGTCCACAGTGAGGCAGCATTCTCCAGGAAAATAAAAATCGTATCACAGTGTCAGGACAACAGGCTGCTGTATGAGATGGTAGTCCCAGCTTGCAAGGGGCAGAGTGCCAAACAGCTAGGCATAACTGAGTTATGTTTCAATGGTTAAAGCAAAATATCATCCTCATAATTCAACTTTAAAAATTATAGCAGGACCCAAGATACATCTATAGTTGTAAATGTGTATAGTTTTGTTTTTTTCCGCAATTGAATGATTTTTTAAAACATAAATCTTTAAATGTTTTGCACCTGATTTAAAGGATGTTTACTACTTTTGACAAATTCAAACCGCAATTTAAAGAAATTGTAGAAAATCCTCAATCAATATTAATACAAATAATTGTTGGAATGTCTTGGTGTTTAAAACTTTTCTTTTTTACTATATTTAGTTTTTACTATGATGTGTATTTGTGTAATCTGTTGGGTTTTTTTTATGAAAACTTCTGGAAATAAAAATATCATCCATTACAAATGATATACTGTAGCTGAACCATAGCATGTCATTGAATCTTGTATTTTCAAAAGTCCATAAGATATAAGCCAAGGGATCTAAATTAAGAAAAGACTTTTGAGAGAAAAGTTAATTCCATATAGTAATAAATAATAATATATGTAAATTATTATAATTTCAATCATTAATTCTCACTCAAGAAACATAAGAGGTGGGTAGGGAGAGACCTTTCTGTGTCAAGCGCTATTCTCCATAGTGGCGGCACCAATTTGCATCCTTACCAACGATGTACCAGGGTTTCCTTTTCTTCACCTCCTCACTGACACTTGTTACATTAGGTTCCTCAAAACATTAAAAATAGAACTACCATATGATTCATCAATCCCACCTCTGACTACGTACCAAATGAACTGAAATCAGGATCTCAAAGAGATATACAGCAGGTCCTCGCATAAAGTTGTTTCATTCAGTATTATTTCATTGTAACATTGATGAGAGAAAAACAACATAAATTCCTGGCTGGGGCCACTGTCTTTGTGGAGTGTACACGTCTCCCCATGTCTGTGTGGGTTTCCTCTAAGGTTCTCTGGTTCCCCCCCACATCCCAAAGATGCGCACGTGATGTTAATTGGTGTGTCTACATCGTCTCAGTCTGAGTGAGTTTAGGCGTGTGTCAGTGCAGTAAAAGGGCATCCTGTCCGCGGTGGGCTCCAGCCTTGAGCCCTGAGCTGCCAGGATAGGCCCCCAGCCACCCATGACCCTGAACGGTACAAGCAGGTTAGAAAATAATTATCTTACTTGTTTTTATTCATCATTCTTAAATGTATGTATAGCTCGTATTTATTTCAATGTTTAGTATTAGAAATATTTTGGGTCTTTATTTAGAAATTTGGTGATATTTTTGTAACCAGAAATATACAATAGAAACTAAACTCTTGTTTATATCAATTAGGCTATAATAAAATAGGTTTGTTATACCTTGTTTTCTTAAAGTTACAGTTTCCAAGAACCTATTTATGACTTATTAAGTGAGGACTTGCTGTATGCACCGCCATGTTCCTTGCAGCATTATTCAAGCAATAGCCAAGATGTAGAAGAAACCAAAATGTTTATTGAAGGGCGAATGGCTAAACAAAATGTGGTATATACACAAAATGGAATATTATTCAGCCTTGAAAAAAAGGAAATCCTCCCATTTACAACAACATGAATGAGCCTGGAGGACATTATGAAATAAGCCAGACACAGGAAGACAAACACTAAATGATGTCATTTGATGTGTCAAGTGTTCAAAACCTCTTATATATGTTACTCATTTGGAGAATAGTCTGAGCAAGTGTACTCTTCAAATCCACTTCTGATGTTATATATTTTCATAGCAGTTCTCCACCTTTTTGTGGCCTTTCATTGTTGCTCGCTATTTCATCTAGGTAGGCCGAAAGCCTCTATCTGTGATAATCATTTAAGCTGCCTTGGCAGATCCATTGCAGTCCCAGAACTGAAGACGAATCAGTTCTTGTTCCCCTACTATCCATCCTTTCTTCCATAACTGACCTACCCCAGTTCCTAGATATCTGTCTTTCTGGCCAGTCCCAACACATGGTCCATTATATTTTTCATGCATTTTAACATGTATGTCATTTTTTAATGAATAGATAATCCATGTGGAGCTGTTGTTATGAAGCCAAAACATCCCTGATAGGAAAGACAATAAAAGGAGAATGAACAAAACTTGTGCTGACTAATCTCAGATACAAAGATTAAAAAGTTATTCAGTAAAATATTAGTAACTAGAATGTAGCAATATATTAAATACACTGTTAAAATTAGCATTTACTCCAGAAATGCAAGGCTGTGTAATATTAATAAATCTATTAACATGATAAAAACATGTTAAAATTTTATAGTAAATCAAAGTCAATATGATGCATAGCTGAAACATGTAATATACATTTATGTTAAGGACAAGGTTACAAAACCTCTTATTTGTCATTATTTAACATTGTTCTCCATGTATTAGCCAAGAAGAAACATAGAAAGAGACATCATTAATATTAACAGGCAATATGACATTTACTAACAAGCCTAAAAGAATCAACCGGAAAAACTATTATAACTTTAATCAAAAGTTTTCCAGTATTTCAATATAAACCAGATAAAATTTAACATAAAACATTTTAATGATAACAATAAATGTCAACTTTTGATGAATTAACCTACAGGAAACTTCAACATTAAACTTTACTAATAAATGTAAATTAACATGTCAACTGAAATGAAAATAATTAATGCATTTACATATTGACCATGTCAATTAAAATCACCATGACATTTTTCAAAACTAGTTCTACATAGTTTATTAAGCCATAAATTGACAAGAAGTAAAATAGAAATCATAATGACTGGTTTGTTTTACTAAAGTATTAAAATTTATCACAGATAAACAACAATGTAAGTGATGTGATTCGGGTACTAAAATTTACAAATAGATAATGAAACAATTGTGAAAGCCTCAAAACAGAGTTAATTATGTAGATGTGCTTTACAGTATTTTTTAAGAAAGTCATTTGTATAAAAAATAAGTGAAAAGAAACATTAATATAATCAGATAGTATCTACAGAGATACTCATTACAGCAGTTTCTCTTGGGAAAAATTAAAAAGCCTAAATATTCCATAGCATATCAAATATATTTTTTTTATCCAAAGATAAAATACCAAGTGATCATTAAATGAGTTGAAAGTATTACAATATAGTAAGAAAAAATAAATTTAGGATAGAATGTATTTAATATTATCCCAATTTTTAAAATGAAATGGAATATATAACAAAATTCTGGAAGTATGTACATTACATACCAATAAGACCTACTGCTGTGTATTTGGATTATTAGTGACCTAATTCTCTTTAAGTTTTTCTATATTTTTTTCAGATTTTTACAGTGAGCTTATAGTCCTTAAGTAATCAGAAAAATATATATATTAAACATTAAAATATACTTTCAAAGAATTTGATATACATATAATGCAAATTACTATAATGAAAGATATATTTTCCAGATTCTTAATCTGGAGCCATTAGATTATCACTCAAAGGGCTATGTGCTAATACTGTATTTTATTATTATTACTTTTCTTTGTAATCCTATGTATTGTTTTATACATTAAAAGTTATTCTGAGATGAGATTTATATGCTTCACCTATGCAAAGGCATTAATGGTACAAAATAAGGTTACAGACCTCTGAATAGTCTAGAGAATAATATCTCATAATATTTGGTGGAGATTTTAGTTTTAAATTAATATTAGTTTGTTTACCTTTTTAAGGAATTTGGACAGGACAATGATTCCTCAAAGCCAGAATGATATTTTCATCTTTACGTGATGAAGATACATTTTGAATGCTCTCTGAATTTAAGTATCCATGATCTCTCTAAAATATAAAGTTGAGTCACCTATCAATTTTGAGTGTCTTCTTCAACTCATTTGTTAATGACACTCCTTGATATGACCAACCAGTAGAGATTTCCTTAGGAAAACCCTTCTCTTGCCTCACTCGCTCTGCCACTCCTCCCCAGTTGTGTCTGTTATATAGATTATCTTCAGCCCAATCATCAGCTCAAGATTTGCTTCTAAGGACACCAACATAAGAAAAACTACACCCTAAAATACCTTGAAAAGTAAAGAGAGCTTAAAGCAAAAACAAAATAAGAAAAACAAAAAAGTTCACTCAGATTAAACTAAATATTTCTCACCCCCCAAAATACAAAGTAGACCTAACTCTCATGGCATACTCTTGTAAGGTTTATAACACTAAAATAGGTAAATTTAAGAACTATTGCTCCTATCACCAAGGTGATTATATAATGCTCGCTTGCATATTTTCTATAATTAATTCACTGTGTGGCAGCAACCATTGAAAACTAAAAATAATTATTTTTTAAAGCCCTGAATAATCCATTTTGCAGGAGCTAAACTAGGTCCCAACTGCCAGTAAATTATTTCTCCCTAATGACTCTTCTCTTATTCTCTATTGAAACAAATGTAAAAATCCAAACCATATCAAATAGGTTATACTAGATAATAAACAGTCTTTAAGTGTCTGTGATACAGAAAACCAAGTGTTTATTTTTAATTCACTGTAGGTGCCCAAAGCGGATTGGCAGGGGCTTTTGTTCCTTTTAGTTACTCAGGAATCATGGCTGCTACAGTCTGCATCTTGACATCTTCCACAGCTACTGAGGAAGGGCAGAATTTAAGCATGGTGCTGGAGCTCGGAGGTGACACACGCCAATTCTGCTCAAAAGTCATTGATCAGAATTTGTCACTTGGTTCCACCAAGCCACAAGAGGATAGGAACTTAGCCTTCATGTAGCTCAGAAGGAAAAGAGAACCAGCTGTCAATGTGCAGCCCTATGCAGACGTTTGTTTTCTCCCTGTCTCTCCTCCGCTGCCCTCTCACACTCTCTGAGCCAAAGGATTTGAGTCTTTTTCACAGGCAAGAACTAAAAGTAGGACATGTGAATTCCCTCAAGTACCTAAAGCCACCTAAACTAACCAAATTACCTATAACTATACTTACTGCTTGCCCCTAGTCTCAGAAAAAGGGGTGTCTCTTCTGAGAAAAGATTCTCTCCTATTTGCACTGAGGTTCACTCCCACTTCATTTCTTCAGAGGCTCTGCTTCACCCATAATTACATTTTGAATCGATCTTTTCAGTCTTATCCTCACTTCGGTGCCTCCCTTTCAGTCTATAAGTAAATTCAGTTATCTCATCCCCATAAAAACGACTTGCATCACTGTAGCTTCCTCTTTCTAAACTTGGAAAACAAGTTTATAACTTGGTTTTCATCTTTTTTTCCTCTTTATTTCTTTTTAATTGAGAAAGATTATCATATAAGATCACACATTAATTACATAAGCTTATACATGTAAAAGGGTTTATTGTATGTGTGTATATCTATATGTACATGTTTGTATAATAACAGAAGAAATGCCTATAAACATACTGTGTCAGAAATATAATATCAGGCTCCTTCAAGTCCCCCTGTGTCACTTCCCAACCTAACACCATAGGAAGACACTTTTTTGGATTTTAAGGTAACCATCTTTTTATATTCCTTTATAGTTTTACCAAATATGTATGTTTCCCCTAAAATTATTTTTCTATGTTTAACCCATTTATAAATGGAGTCATATTATATGTATGTTTCTCTATTATTTCCATGTTCTCTCAATGTAAAATTTTGAAGTTGAACCACGTGAATGCATTCACCTTTAACTCATTTGATTTCACTGCTCTATAGTATTCCATTGTTTGGTACCTTAAATTTTTGTTCTTATCCATTATAATATTGGTAGAGTTTTAAGTTGTTTCCAGGTTTTTTGCTACCAGTAATAATATCAGTATGGATATTCTTGTATATGTCTCAAGTGCTCATATACTAGAGTGTCTATTTTCTAGAGTTTGCACATAAAAATGAAATTTTAGAGTCATCAGGGATATATAAACCTTTCTAAGTAATACCAGGATGTTGTTCATATTGCCTGGATGAATTTACACTCCCAGCAACAGGGTATCATAGTTCCTGTTGTTCCACATCATTGCTAACATAAAATATTGCCAAGCTATTTATATTTTTGAAAATCTATTGGGTATGAGTATTTTATGCAATTTTAATTTGTATTTTTCTAAATGTTTATATGGTTGAGTACCTTTTAATATTTTATTGACCTTTCATGTTTCCATTTCTATTAAATATCTGTTGGTGACTTGCTAATTTTTTTATTAAATCATTAGGTTTAAAACAATTAGGACTTTTCTATATATTTTGTATGTTATTCCATTTGGAGTTACTTACATTACAAATGTCAGCTTCCAGATTATGTCATCTTTTCACATTTTTATAATGTATTTTGTTCAATGGAAGTTTTAGGTTTTAATGTTACCAAATATTTCAATGTTTTTCTTTATGGGTTTCACTCTTTGAATATTAAGAATCTGTACCCTAGGAGTGTAAAGATACTATTGTGTGTTTTCTTCTTAAATGTTTCTTCCAAAATTATTTTATATGAGGTGAAGTAGATATCACATTTAATTTTTTTCTACATGGACAACCAACTGTTCCAGTACAATTAAGGAAATAGTGAATTTCCCTCACAGAGTTGCAAAGTTGGCTGTGTCATGTCATATGTTTCTGGGCTCTCTATTCTGTGTTATTAGCCTAATTCCATATCCCTGTGCCAATACCTTTTCCAAATTTTCTGAATTACTATCACATCTTAATAACTAGTTGGGCATATCTCCCTCCAAAGTAGGTAATTTTTTTTAGGAGTGTTGACAATTTGGGGCTTTTCATCTTCGGCATAAATTTGAGCATCAGCTTGATACAGCTGGTTGGCATAAGTGTCCCTCCTTCATGTACCCACTTATGATGCAGGATCTTTTAATGTAGTGATCCCACCATCCCCCAGGTTTTTGGATTGCTTGGCTGCATTCTCTGTGTTTGGCTGACAGACACCATGCAAAAAAAGAGAATAAGGGGATCTATCACATGGGAGGTTCTAGGCCCAGGCCCAGTAGTCGCATTCATGGCTCCCATTACTCAAGATGTCGCACAATTATGTGGACCCATTTAGATGTAAGGGTTTTTTTCTTTAAGGAACCATCTCTCCTTAATGTGTGGCTTAGCAACTGCACGGCCTATAATGTAATTGTAGAAAACTTTTTTCAAAATACTATTTATATAACAACTCTAGAACCATGCATATTCATTAGCACTCTGTTGACTAGAGTGGTGGGATTGGCTGGAAGAATAATATCTGTGGAATCCAGCAGATGCATACTTATTCTATGTCTCAGGGCCTAGAGAAATAATAGTTCAGGAATAAATAATCTCTAAGAAAATGCCTGTTCTTTTCAGTCACTTGTTAGATGAACGTTTATGTTTTCCACAAGGACAAATTCTCCGTCATAGATTTATATTATGGTTTTCCAGAATATGAGGTGAAAATAAACTATCACTAAGAGTAATTACGGATAGTAGTGTCTTTCAGTATTAGTGGGCAAATGTGAACACATCTTCTGTATAGTCTCTCTATTTTGACTTTAGAGCCTTATGGAAATCAGACATGATGAAATAATATCAGAGTGATTAACTATGCGTACTTTAAAGAATGGGTCTTCCAGCATGCCTTTTGAAAGAGCCATCATTTTTTCATCTCGCACCACAAAAATAGTATGATAAACTTCAAATATAATCACATTTTATTTTAACATATTAAATTAAGTCTTAGTGTTCCACAGATAGTCAATAAGCACTTAACTAATTAAGCACTTCACTATGTGATAAGAATTAATGTGCTTACCACATATTTATCAAAAAAGGCATCATCATTTGATATGATACCATATACTTTCTTAAAATATCATTGAGTGTTTTATTTGAGGATTTCTCAGTCATGATTCTGGTAGGAAAGAATAGAACAACCATCTGGATAATTTGATAAGAGTTTAATAAAATAAGTATTTATAAAGTGTGTCCAGGGTTCAAGTAAACCAAAAAGGGTTAATACAGGACCCCTGGGGCTAGTAACATTGGGGGTCTTCCCATCCTTAAACCTGAAAGGACAAAGGGGACAATGGTTATTGGAACATGGAGTGGGTGACAGTATGAAGAGGTGACCTAAAGGAACTCTGGTCTTTGTAGAGACAAGCGCCCACTCACAGTAATGTGCAAGGAGGGAGCCAGGGTAACCAATTTCATAATTGATTGTTCAGAAAAGTATACCTTTCAAAAATCAACTATCTGCAGTAAAACTGTAAACACATCAAAAATCGTCACTATTGGGAGGTCGTTGTAGTTTTCAATGTCATTATTTTCAAAGAGTTGATGTTCACTTTTAAGATGAAGTTTCATGGTTTAATTTGAGCCCTGACCTCATTGTCTTCTCATCGTATCATTTCCTGCTGGCATCCTACATTAGCCCAGCACAAGAGGGGGCTAGAAGGCAAGTGAGGCTGTTGAGAACCACCTGTTTAGTCAGAATGGAGAAGGGTTAAAGGTAGATAGAGAGGGGCAAGCAGACCTCTAACCCAGAAGAGCAGCTCTGCGTAATGGTGATCCAGCAGCTCTGCAGTAGGTGCCTAGGTCTGACTCTTAGTTCTACTAACAGCCCTCCATGACCTTGGAGAAATGGTCTAACCTCCTTACATCTCAATTACCCTGTTCATAAAAGCAGACAATGGCACAAATTATCTTGTGAGACTATATAATCAATAAATGAGGGAACACGTATAAAACACTTGACATAATCTACCATGCAGTAGGCACTTAAGAAGGGTTGGCTATATTTATTATTATATGACATAACTAATAAAGCTCTCTGGTTTGCTTCTCTGAGATACTGCCTATCCCTATTCCAGAACCAAATCTAATAAGTAGAAATTTTCATTGTTTATTACCCATTAGGCTTCTATTTCTAATATTAGTAAGTTTATCATCAAACTAATACTTTCATATACAAATTAAAACCTGTTCTTACCAAAGGCTCAATAAAGTCAGTTCATACCAGTTACTAAAAAGAAAAGATTAATTTATTATTGCATTTCTTCAAACAAATGTTTTGTTGGTTTAAGCCAAAAGACAGATAGTGTGTTTAATTTGTTAATTAATAAATCAGATGTGTAAATTCTTTAAAGGAGCAAGAAATCTTTTGATAATGTACTTGTTATATGAGTATATATGAGTAACAACATATCAACAAATTCTAATTCTGCACCCCCATGTATACACCAATGCATTGATTGATTGATTGATTGATTGATTGATTCCATAAATGTATATTGGGTACCTACTGTATGAGAAATATAAAATAAAATGTTGATAATTAAATGGTAAAATGACAAAAATTGTCTACAATTGGAAAGAAATATATTCACAAAACAAAAACATAGTGATGTCAGTATAACATATTAAAATATCATGAAAGTCCATTTGTGCAAATGACAAATCTTCTGCATCATTGAGAAATTCTTCAGAAAAGAGATAACATTAGAGCTTAGTCTTGAAGGATGACTGATGTTTAGAATATTAAATAACTCCTATGTTGAGAAACAGTTAAACTTGTTACAAAAAGTCTTCTTGTTCATGTATTAGACTCAACCATGTTCAATTGCCATTTTTGTATATCTAAGATGATCAAATATTAGCAATATCATACAGCTTCAAGCTAATACATAATACAGAGTATTATGCTAAGATGTTTTTCTCTCATAAAGATGGATTTGTTCCCTAATCTAAAAACCAAATAAACATTATTGCAGAGTTTTTCCTTTTTAGATTTAAGAGAGAAAAAAATTTGCAACCAATGAATTCAAAAGACTAGGAAGCGATATGTATTATATATAAGACTTACCTACTAATAACAATATCTAGCTCTACCTGCCAGCTTACTACGTTTATCACCTGAAAAAACAAAACAAAACCAAAACCAAAAAAAATAAATTAATTAAAAAAAAAAAATATATATATATATATATAAAACCTCACTGTGACCTACAAAGTAGGCATCATTTATCCACATTTCAAAAATTAAGAAACCAAAGAATAAAGAGATATATGTCTTACTCAAGTTCACACAGATAAGAGCAGAGCTATATTCTAAACCAAGCAGTCTGGCTCCAGAAATTCTGTTTTTAACTATTATATTTCCTGCTTCGGCAAAGCAAAAATGCAAATGTCAGCCAAAAAAAGGCAAATTTCATTGTATATAAGACAAATTTGAATTTTAGTTTAAAAAAATGTATTAGGCTAATGGAGGTCACTCTGATGCTAAAACATATGAAGCTTAAAATGTAGACATTAAATTTAAAACCAAAATATGCCTGAACTAATTTCACTCTGGAGGTTTCGTTCTAGTGATTTATTTGTGGACTTGCAAAACTACGTTTGTAGCATTATTGGTAATAGAAAAATATTGAAAGCAACTCAAATGTCTTTTAGTGCAGTACTTATTGATCACATTTTCTCATCCAGTGGATTTTTTTTTTGCAAAGAAGAGCTCACTGATTCCATATTCCTTAACTACCTAGGTGTTTGAAAATATCTGCTTTGTCTCTATTCTTGAATTACTTTGAAGTTGGGTTCATATTCCTTGTTAATATCTCCTATTGTTTGGAACTATGCACATATTACTACTTTGTCTTCTAGTATTGAATGTTGCTCAGTGGAAGTCTAAAGCCAGGTTGGTTTTCCTCACTTCTAAGTGGAGGGAACTCTTTCTACCTCGAATTTTGTAGACCTTTTTCTTCTGTCTTGATATTTGTTAATTAAGCCAGAAGAATACTTATTACAGTTGAACATCATGAATCTTATTTTTCTGAAACACTGTTATTTTTTCATATGTAGATCGGGGTCTATCTTTATGTTTGGGATATTTTTAATTAACCAAGTTCAAGAACTCTAAAGAGTGTCCTAAAATTCCCTGAATGATCTGATCACTGCTTATTTTTTCAAAATCATTTCAAGTCACTCTATTCCCTCTGTTGCTAGTCTAGCTAAAATGACCTCTCCCTTCTTACGATTATCAGAGCCTGTACACAGGTTACTTCCTTGTGTCCCATCCCATGGTTGACTTCTCTTTCAGGGGAGGTGACACTTGCTCAGGGAGATATTTACTGAGCTTCCAAACCTCTGTACATACTAAATTCCACTGCTAATTCTTTCTCACAGCATCCTGTCCTTGGCATTTATAGCATATATTTCAATTAAAACATTTAGTTACAGGAGATTGTTTAATTTATTCCTCTGAAGATAGAAAGGTTGATGGAGAGAGGGACCATATCAGTTTTATTTAAACAGAATCCCTAGCATCTTCCTATCTCACAAAGGGTTTTCGTTAAGTGAGTGGATGCATATGTGCATGACTGCGTGCATGGATAAATGAATCCAAGAATTCTTTGAATACATGTTTTTAAAACAATCTGTCCAGTTTTAAAATCTGGAATCCCATTTTCACACTCCTATTGCCTTTTTACACTTGTTTTACTTGATTACTTACAGATCATTAATTTCTTAACACTTACCAGCATACCTTCCTAGGTACTCTGACTCTTTAATTTTTACGTCAGAGTACCACACCCTTGCATTCTGGACCAAATGCAGTATAGAGAAAAGCCTTTTTCTGTTCAATTCTGTCTTGCTCCACACTCCATGCCTGTTGGGCCCATTCCATTTCTGAGCACCGCAGGATCTGAATACTGATACCAGCCTGCTTGTTTAGCTCCTTAACTAGGACTAAGGGTCTCAACTTGCCCAATTTAAGGAATAATTCAGAAATTTGCCAGTAAAATCATTATTTTCTTGTTCCAGCCTTTCCTTTCATTAACAGGTCTGTGACCTTTTTTTTCCTTCAGTTTGCAATGAAAATTTCTTGCCCTTACATAGTTGCTATCTTCATGAAAAGGAAGGGCTAGCTATAGAATCAGACAGCCTAACCCTTCACAGGCCTGAGAGATTGCATTCATACTGCTGACTCATATCTGTCATAGTTCTGGGTCTGAGATTAAGGTAAACTCATCGCCCTCAGGCCAGGAAACATCATACCAGATCATTGATCTTTCTTCCATATTAAAAAGAAGTTGTTTTTTTAAAAGCTGAGACAATTTTGGTAAAAATGTCAGCTTTTGGAATAATGTTTTGATGACATTAATAAAATAAAAGACATTACATAAAATTAACATATTTTAATTTTATAAAAAATATGTTTCTTAGAAGAATATAGATGATAATATAGTTTACCAGTTCCACTTACAAACCACATGTATGCTGATTTCGTAATAATTTTATTTGCATTGTGCTAGATGTTATTCAAATCATAGTATTTCATTATTTTTATGTTTAAATTAAAATGGCAAATGATCATATACTGTACTAATTACCTTCTAACTTAGTTTTCATGCACATATCAAGACTACGGCTTCTATCTGATTGACATGTTGACTATTGTTGCACGTGTCTTACAAACTGAAAAACAATGCTCATCATATGTGCAAAATGAAAACCCAGTTTAGCAATCTGCTTTCTAAAGTTTACAGTTGGCCTTATAGTGTAATCTCAAGTGTAGGCTCTGGAGTCCAAGATGACTGGTCCTATATCCTGACTGGTCCTATATCCTAGCTACCTATAGCTGCCTGACCTTGGTGCAACCAGCAACTTCTATAGTTTCTTGGGACATGATGATGAAAATAATACTGAATTGTAATGATTTGTTTTGCTGTAAAGACTACTTGAGATTAAGTGAGAGCTCCAGTCACATAGGAAGTCCACAGTAAGGGATTCCTTTTACTTCCATTGAATACTATCAACGACTTGCCTAAATTATCCCAGTGTATCTTAAGAAAAATTATATATACTTTATCAGTTCCATCTCACTTTCTTTTTACTTCTTCGGGTAATTGTGGTTCTGCTTTAATAAAAATGGAAAGAAAATAGTAAAACAACATCTCTAGAGCTTATATTTAATGTTACTCTTTCTTCTCTAAAAAAAAGTAGTAAGAGAGATTGGTAGCAAAGGAGAAGACATGGAGATGCCAGTTTCCCTATGTACTGGACCAGCATACTTTCAAAGTGCATTTTATGAACGTGACTGATGATCTTTTAGAATTATAAAGAAGACAGCAGAATTTGTAGAGGTTATTCTTGGTCTTGATTATTTTCATATAATATGAGAGCCTATTAATATGTAATATCCAATATGTAAAATTTGGAGAGAAATGTTATACATATGGTTTCATTAATATATAAAGTCTTATGAAAATAAGACTTGAATGTTGATAATGTCAAGTCCACAAACTAAAATAGAAGCTACGTCAGTCGAACCTAGGCGAATTCTGAAGCTACAGGTAGAAATCAAGTTAAGTCTTTTTTTTTTAATGTGAACATTAACTTTTTTAAAAAATCCTATTGAATCCTACAATGACTTCCCAATTCCTAAAACTTTTTGAGAGGTTTAAAATGTCCCTACAGATAGTTGAATTATAGAAGGCATATTTTTTTCAAAAAGTCAATTACAAAAATGTATATTCCACCAAAATTTATCATCAGAGAGAAGCTATAGCATTAAATGTGTGAAAAAGAAAGCAAAAGTGAAAGTTAGAGCTAGAGTCAGCAAGAGAGCAAGCGAATCTGGGACTGCATTCAAATTAGACGATAACGCCAGGGAGCATTTCAATATTTAGCCTACAGAGCCGCAGTGTGCAGCAATACCCCGGACCGTTATGGGTCAGAGTGTATCAGCTCAAGCTGTCCAGCACGGGTTTTACCGCCAGTCATCTCTCCAGCAGAATTTGATGGATCAAAGGCGGTGAACAGGAGATACAGCAGCAGGAAACTATTGCAGCTTCCCAGCATATGTTGAAATATACTTTGTCATTCATCAAGTGTTCTCCATAATGACCTTCCAAAGTAGCTCAACATCCAATTTAAGGCACCATAGCAGAACACTGATGTGCTTTAATGTTTAATAAAATAAAGTGGAACCAGTGCAGAATTTAGACTTAGACAAATCTGGGTTTAACTAGCTGCAACAATTTATGAGCCATTTTTAAAAGTCTGCTCATGCACATTCAAGACTTGTTCCTGAATTGTAAAATGAAAATAAGCTTCATGCAGTTAATGTGAGAATTTAATTGATTTCGTGCCTCATGGGAAATGTATACTTCTCCCATTATGAAGCACATTAAGGCAACACGAACTGAGTTATCCACAAATGGGCATAAGGATCTGTACTCAGGATTATTATTTGGGACCTATTATTTGTAAAATATTTAAAATATTACTTAATGGAACCTAGGCTATAGGAGAAAGGGCTATTACAAAACCAAAGTTTGCTGCCTATGTTGATTTGATCATGTTGGTCTCAGGGACACCAAGTTCAATGCATTGACCCCCAGGTTAGACTAGTTAGCTATTTTATGTTTCCCAATTACAAATGTGACCTTGCCTGATTCTGGCTACAAAGAGAATTAAACTGATCAATTTGACCATTAAATTTATGGGGAAATAAGAATTAGGAACTGTGGAGTTGTGCCTTGCCAAATGGTGATAATAAAAAGAAAAACACTATATGCTTTTCTTCACATGATGAAGTGATGCTTTTATGGAAAAATATTTGAAATAAACTTAAAGCAGCTAGATACAAAACAGTTAGATTGCTCCTGATGCCATATGGAAGTATAGATCTCTTCAAAATATCTATTTTTAAAAATCCTGTAAAAATGAATCAGATCTGCTTTAAAAGATTTTTAAATCTTTTGGAGCTCTACCTTCATCCTGTATACGCCTTCTCTAGAAATAACCACTGGTCCGCAGGTGATCTATATCATTTCAGAATGGGTTTTGTATTTTTTATCACATATGTAAGTATCTATGAGTTATGTCATTTATTGTTGAATAAAAGGTACCAAAATAGTTAATTATATAGAAACAGATAAAAAGTTAGATTCTTTCACCCAAAGGTTGCAGTTTTACAAAAATTATTTCTAAATAATAAATTTTTTGTTATTATGAACTTTGTCTTAAAAAAATTTATATTCTAATGACTCATCCCAATTTTAAAATAATTGATTTTTAAGTATGGCTCTTCCATCCATCAAACTTTTTGAGTTTCTTTATTAGATACTTAAGTGAGACAGTATATCCTCTTTAATTATCTAATTTTTTTTTCTTTTTCAGTCCTATATTTTATTTAGTCTCTTGATTTATTTCACGGACTACTTTCAGTACCATGCTAATAAAAAGTGATATTAACAAGACTTTCTGCCATGTTACAAAATTAAATCAGTTGTTTCAAGCATCAATGCTTCCAACAAGTGATGTTGAAAGAACAATAGAAATACAGAGACTAGACTAGGGGAGAGCGAGACAGAGGGAGATTGTTTGATTTACTTTTTGACAGGTTACGGATCTTAAGCCTTACATCCTACTTTATAGAAGTTTTGCTTTCCTTTTCATCAATCACAAATGAAGCTTGAATATTATCAATTGTTTTTCAAAACTATCAAATCATTGCAGCCAAATTGATTATATGATTTTTTTCCTGTAATGCTGAGATTTATATTAATGTGTTTTCTATTGCTTACAAGTAAATCTAGTCATGTATCTTTTTAAAAGATATTCCTGAATTTTTTTTTGTCAATATGTTTATAGGATTTTGCATTTATATCAAGGGTAATTTTAGCCTACCATTTTTCTTTAACAGTTAGATCTCTTTCTTGTTTCAAAGTTATACTACACTCAGTAAATGAGCTTATGAATCTTATTTTTCTATTATCTAGAGAGGATATTAAAACTTAGGGTTCATATTTTTTCATCTGAGAATGCCTATGAAAACAATTGTATTTGAAATTTGAGGTAGGATAATTTTTATTTCAGCAATGCCTTTGCTGTTTTTCATTTCTTTTTAAAACAGGATTTTTAGATTATATTTTCAAGGAAATTAATTTTTTCATTTAA
>NW_017732081.1:191838-193532 GCF_001890085.2 Hipposideros armiger
CTTCTGAAATCTGTGTGTTTATGGATGCTCTGAGATTTCAGAGAAACACCTTTTGAATATGATGATGTCTTCTATTTGATGCTCTTGTCTTTTTGATAATATTTTGTTATATTGATTTGTACTACCTTTATTCTGTTTTGATGCTTCCTTCTTTAAGTTCAACCAAGATCTGCTTTTTATAACTTCTTGAGTTGACACTTTTTTAAGAAATCCAAAATGCAAAATAGAAAAGACAACTATCTTCATTATGAAACAAGAAGTAACATCCCACAGTTAGCAAATGCACAACAAAGCATTTTTTCCTCGTGTCATTGCCAATGCACAGAAACTCATTTGGAGTTTTTTTAGCTCATGAGGTTAAATGTAGTGTGCATTTTCTCATTTGGAGTTTTGTGACGTGTGAGATTAAATGTACTGGTTAGTTTATTAACCAAGTTTCCATCATATTTTACAAACTTAATATACAGTTTTTTAAATCTGTTTTTTGGGTTTTCACTGATGCAGAAAATACAGCTCTGTATTTTCCCATAATGACAGTCTTCATTAATTATTATAGTTACTCTGTATACCTATAAATTTTAAAAATTCTTTAGAGTATGAGATTGAAAGTTGGTATGATTTTTCCAAGGTCACTGAAAAAGTTTCATTTGAATATAGTCAACTATATTTTGAAAACAACCCAATAGTCAAGGTTCTAAATATTGTTGATCAGTTTTTTAAAACCCTAAGTGGGCAAAAATTATCTATGGAAAAACAAAAAAATATATATATGATCGATAGAAAAGCAAATAAATTTTAAAAACTCCATATATTTCAGAGATTCACAATACATATTAGAATATCAAAGACTTTGAGAATTCCTATTTAGGCTAAATGAAATTATAAAATAAAAGCCTTGTTCACCTTTGTTAATCTCAGTATTTTCCAAATATATTTAAGGGGAGGGGGCTGGTAGAAGAGGGAAAAGGGGGTCAAATATATGGTGATGGAAGGAGTGACTCTGGGTGATGAGAACACAATGGGATATATAGATGATGTATTATAGAAAAGTACACTTGAAACCTATATAATTTTACTAACCAATGTTACCCCGCTAAATTTAATAAAATTTTAAAATAATAATAATAAAAAAGATAAAAAATAATAATAAATATAAAACTTTTCTGGAAAATAACCCCAAAAAATGTTTGCTAATACACAACTGCTACATGGAACATAGTTTAGGAATCACTGGACTAAATCAATGACCATGTCGCTTCCTTGCTCTCACTGTTTCTGTGATCTCTAAGATGACCAAATATATAATACCCTTCATCCCCAATGAGTGTTTTAATAAGTTGAGAAATAAGACAAATAGGTATGCTAACTGAAGCCTAGAACTAATCAGTCATATCAACCAAATTACAGTAGTGCTAGACTAAGGGAGGCCTCTCACCACATGGAGACAACTGGCCCTGGAAAAAAAGGAAAGACCACATTCTCTGTAAGCCCTGGACTTCCAGAGGGTTTAGAAAGCTGAAGTTGAGCCAGATCTTCCCAGTTATTCTTCTAAAATATACCATGCTGATATTTGCCCTACCTTCCCAAAGGTGGATTGAATAAATGGGTGAAGAAAGAACATGCATTATACAAACTGGACTATCTTAAGGAAGGAAGTATCAGAGCTGGAGAAGATGGCTGACTTTTTTTTTTTT
>NW_017732081.1:195317-196325 GCF_001890085.2 Hipposideros armiger
AAGGGGTCGCGTGCGGCATTAGGAAGGTTGAGAACCGCAGCTCTAGGAGCTGAAAAAGGCGAGAAAAATGGTTCTGGCATAGATCCTCTACAGGGAATGCAGCTGTGCCAACACCTCGATTTTAACCCATAAGACTCTTTAGACTTCTGACCCCCAGAACTATAAGACAAATTTTTATTGTTGTAAGCCATTAAATGTGTGGTAATTTGTTATCGCAGCAATGGGAAACAAACCACTTTCAATCCAGTGTATTTAAACCACCTCCTGTGAGCAATGGATTCATAATTCAGTCTGCATTGAAGACGAGCTCCATCTAGTAGTAAGACCCCTAATATAATATGTTAAAGAAAAACACAGTGTGTGCGCCACAAAAATCTGTGACACCGTCTCTTGTGGGAATTGCTTAAGCCTAAGATAGGTGCCTCCTTGTCTTACATTTGCTTCAGGTACAAAATGACACTCAACCGATTTCTGAACAGAAACTGCTATTGATGCTTCTGAAATCTGTGTGTTTATGGATGCTCTGAGAGCCAGTGAGCCTGCTGTGTGCCCCCTAGGTCATGGCCTTTTATTCTCTGTTCAGTTCTTTACGTTTCTCCAGCCTGTTCCCTCACAGAGAAGACAATGCCTACACCGCCACATTAACTATTCCCTGAATTTAAGGTTGGCCTCTCCATTGTTTTCTTCCTTGACTCAAATGCAGAACAGAAGTTGGAGCACCTAATTCTACACAGTCATACTCAGGCTGGCACTAACAAAATAAAGCTGGGCCCTCGCTGCTGTTTTGTAGTGCTTGGGAACACAGCTCCTGGCCATTAAAATCCCCCACTCACAGGCCTGCCTAAGGAACTCATGAAAAGGCCCCTCATGTGTATCTAAAAATGTTTCCCCTTTAGTTTAGCCTTAGACTAAATCAATGATTTCTTAGAAAACCTATGTTGCATCTCAGCGTGCATCTGTCACACAGTCAGCTGGAAATCTTGTTTGGGGCTCTCACCCCCACTCCAT
>NW_017732081.1:197255-208572 GCF_001890085.2 Hipposideros armiger
TCTGCCACTACGCTACTGATCTTTGGCATAACTGGTAATTTTTATTGGTTAGTCACTCTGAGGCAAGGATCAAATAAATATTTTTTTTGTTATGATAATAGTGTTTCTAAAAATGAGGCCCGCAACCAGCAGCTTTCAATTTGTATGTGTTAAATATGGAGCGAATTATAAACTTGAAACCATGAGTATTTACTGAAAGACTGAAGGATGTATGTGTGACAATCTGCAAGACTCCTGCTCAGTGGTACTCCCTGGAGGAATGAACCCAGTGCTCTGCAACAGTTGAATTTTGAAATTAAAAAAAAAAACCTGGTATTTGAGGCCTCACCCATCAGCTATTTGTTGAGTGGTATTTGACAAATTATGTAACCTCCCTGTGCCTTAGTTTCCCAAATGTTAAAAGGTAATAATACTTCATAGAATCATTGTGAGGATACTATGTTATAACACAGTCAGCATCTGAACCCAATAAGATCCTCATAAACATTTGTTTCACTTCTCTGCCATTGTTAACCTTTTAATAAATGCAAATACACAGCAGCACACACATACCTCCCACTGCTTGTAATCTGAGTTCACAATCTACACTACAAAGAGCACTTCATTCACTTCACAATGTCCTGAAGACCACGCACAAAAATGGTGAAGTGATGATCTGATTCTGTGGCTCCATAACCTGCTACATTACACAGTCCATGAACACCTTTACTGCCTGTTCTGCATAACCTTGCAAGTCCCAATCTCACTAATGGCCAAATGGGCTGAATTTTTTTTTCTAGAATAGGGATGTTAAGGATGATTTGCCTTAACCAAACATTAAGTGAAACCCACAGTAAAATAGCAAATAGTAACAAGAACATTATAATCCCTATTTTTTTCTGAAATCCCGCTTTAAGTTCTCAGGGCATGTATTTCAAAAGCAGTTTCTATTTAACAATGTACTATGGGTGATCTAGCTAAAGCAAATGTGAACATCTCAAACTGGTGGCAGTTATAAAGATATCCTATAATCAGTAACTTCCAAGGAAAATACAGAGGGTGCCAAAACAGTGTATACACATTTTAAGAAAGGAAAAAACTATTAAAATTGTAATACTCAATACATACCAATAGCAAAAGATGACAAGTCACATTTGACTTCTGCAATTACAAGAGGTGCTCAAAGTGGTTACCATCGGTGTTCAGACGCTTCTGATAGCGGTGAACTACTGCTTGAGCAATGTTGATAAAAGTGTCTACTTGTATACATTTTTTTGGCACCCCCGGTATACTGTGATAGCTAAGAATTTTACCTATATTCTTTCATCTTTATCACCTGATTATGTCTCGGTACTCTTTTTTTTCCCCCTCACTTATGTGGTGAAAGAGCCAATTTTTAAAAAAGTAGCTTGTCTTCTGTTTACACCTTTTCAATAATTTTTCCATCTAATTCTTTTCTCCACCATGTATCTTTTCCTTACTTTGCTTCATATTAAATTTTGCAGCAGGTCCTATATTTTAACTTCACATAACCATTCTATCTTTGGTTGTCTCCAAGCATTCAAGTTTGTATCTTGCAGCTTGTCCCCAGTTCTATACTAGTAAAGAGCAGAACTTTGGCCTTAGACCCTATGAGGGTTGGAGTCCCAGCTCTGCTCCTCAACCTATTGAGTCATCAACTTCCTCTTCCTGAAAGTGGGAGTCACAGCTTTCCTAAGGACTGTTGTGAGATTTAACAAAATAATAAATATAAAATTCTTATTACTGTCCCTGGCATATTGTCAGTGCTCAATAAATGTTAGCCTGTTTCAAATCATTAAAAATATAGGTATAATGTTTAATTTAACTCTAATGGACTATATTTTATGAAAGTTAAAATAGTTTACTTATGGGGGTGACCGGTTAGTTCAGTTGTTTAGAGCAAGGTGCTGATAACACCAAGGTTGCCAGTTCAATTACCACATGGGCCACTGTGAGCTGCACCCTCTCTAAAAGGGTCAACTATGCCATTGTAGCATGAAAGCAATGTGTAATCAATGGCCATAGCTGTTTTCCAATAAAATTTTTTTAAATAGTTTACATATGAAATGTTATCAAAATATTATTGTTAGAAGAAACAGCATATTATGTTAATTAGGTAGAGTCTTTGACTCCCAGGTCTGAGTCCCCAATCTACTCTACTCTCAGATTAGATAGGAGAACTTGTACAAGTTTTTGAGACTTTCTGTGTATCAGTGGCTTGATCTGTAAAAAAGAGTATTCATAAAAAACAATACAGGTTTATTGTGAGAATGCCACTTAGAACGGTAGTGGGCACATAGTAAACATTTAATATGCATTTCAAAGGATTCCCTTCATGGAGTGATGTGAATATTTGTTGCTATAAAACTGAAGACAATCTTTATATTTTCTAATTTAGAGTTGCACATAAAATTCAGCAAATACTACATTTCTAAACTTGAACACTGCAATAATATATTTTAAAGGAATTTCAACATTACTTCAGGGTTCAGAACATTATATGTGAAAGTTGTCATTAAAATACTTGTAGTATCAGTGATGTACGCTTTAGATTGCTTTCTCTTCTCAAAAGAGTGTGATATAAAGGTTAGGGGGAAATATTCCGAGATTTATTCTAGACTTATACAAAACATTTTCTATGTTTAGATGTGAAACAGCAAGTCCACTCCATAGTGTTCTCCATTTAATATTCTTGTATGTGTTTAAAGATGCAAAAAGGTGTTTTCATGACATGTCACTGATATTTAATATTTTAAATTGAGGATCAGACAAATGCCCTAGATGGATAAGGGGAAACATGTGATTACTAAATTGTTAATAACTCCAAAACTACTACCAACACACAGACACACACACACACACACACACACACACACACACACAATGTATTTTCTCATTTTGTATTTGTAGTTGAATTGAGAGATTAAGAAGTAAAGTGTAGAACAATATTGTCCAATAGCCATTAAATGTGAACCACAAATGCAAATCATAGTATTTTAAAATTTTATAGCAGACTCATTAAACAAACAAAAAAACACAAAATTCATTTTAATATTCCATTGCAAAATGATCAATGCAAAATATTATTTTAATATTTAATCAAGTTTAATCAACATTAAAATATTTAACTAACTCATTAAATAATAAATTTATATACTAATTAATTTTTAATTTGTCAATTCGAATGAATACTCAGTACAACTACTAATGAGGTATTTTTCTATTCTTTGTTTCATACCATGTCTTCAAAATCCAGTGTGTATTTTGCACCTAGAGCCCACTTCAAAGCAGATTGGCCCCATTCCTAGTCTTCAATAGCTACCTGGACCTAGAGGCCACCACGTTGGACAGCGGAGATTAAAACAAAATTTCTCTGAAGACAGTATAGATGTAAAGCACTGCAAATAATTTTAGTCTCTTCTTTAATTCCTACTCCCTCTGTGGCTCAGAAATAAATTCCATTGAGGTTTTCAGCTTCCAACATTCTATCTGTGAAAAAAAAAAATCTCTAGTGCTAAAACTAAATCCATATATATATATATATCTGAGAGAGGCCCATCTGATATTGTTAAAGATGATATCTAACAGGGTTATTTAAAACCTATACTTAACTTTTCCGGTAACTTTCAAAAATACTTAAAGACAGACAAGGACAAAATTATAATAGTTTATACTAATGCTTCCCAACAGGGTCCCAGACTGTGTTTTATGATCAAAATGAGATCCATATATCTATTGGTCTTTCAGTGTCACTGTTGGTATTTCATAATCCCCAGTGTCTCAAACTGTAGTATTAAATGCTTTTATTAATTGCAAACCTTATAATGTAATTTGCAGACCTGAGAATCACTACATGAGGTCTGCTGACAGCAGTGCAAAAAAACAGTACTTTTCATGAGGTTCATTGTGAGCTTTGAAATAAGGGAAACTTGGAGATTCCTGATATTGAAAAGTTTTCTAACCTCTCTGAAAAAAAATGTATTTGTTAACTCAGGAACCTCTTGGTCCTAAGATAGGCCTTCCATGATATTTTGATCCCTTTCTTACTGAGGCTGCTGCCTGCAATCGTTTTTAGTTAAATCCTCTTGAAAGTGTAGAAACTTCAAACCTCCATTTTATCCTTACACTTAAACCAAGGACACAGCCAGATCCATGGACTATTTGGACCATTCTTCTAGAGCTCACATTTCACCTGCAAAGCAAAATGCACAGCAAGTCTTTAAATCTATGCTCTGGCTGTTAGGCAAAAGATGATTGTCTTTTCCATATCTACATTATCTTTAGAAAACTGGTATTTTCTTGTATTTATTCTTTCATGTATTTAAGTCATATTGGATGTCAATTAAGTATCAACTTCAAAAAGTGACAAAAATTCCTGCTTTATGGAGTTTACATTTTCATTGTGGAAAGACAGAAAACAAATAGAAAAATAAAGTAGTACATCAGGTCTCATCCATAGTGATATAAGAACAAAATAAAACTGAGTCGAGGGCAAAAGAAATGTAGTATATAGGTGTGGGTGCTTCCTACAGCACAGGAAGCAGCAAGACAGCACTCCTTTTCCATTGAATTTCTCTGCTTCATCAGAAGCTAATCCCATCCCTAAATTAGAAAGGATATTTATTTGTCTTGGTCAATCATAGTCCCAAACTCCTTGTCAATGCCAGGGGATCCAAAGCTAAATCCAGTTAACTCATAACATTCCCTTGGCAACTGTGACCCATCCAGGTTTGTTCACATGGCTTAAGTTAACCTAATCAATCTGTCTACATTCCAATATTGTGAGAAAAGTACTCTTCCTTTTCATTAGACTTAAACATAGAAACGTATTTTTCAGCTGCTATGGGTAGCCATTTTATCAGCTGCAGAGAGAAACTAACATACAAAGCTAGAAAATAATTAAGCAACAAAGGCAGAGTCTAATTCATATCACAAATAGAAGCCATTGTACTTTTTAACTTTCTGTTAAATGATTTAAATTATTGCTTTATTATCAAAGCTAGACGGCTTTTATATTTCTTTTACTGGTTACATAAGTGATACAGACTCTTTCACCTCAATAGCCATTCATGTACTTTTTCTTCTACTTGGAATGCATTTCTTTCATTCTTTGCCTGGATAACTATAAGACCCAGCACATTTAAGATTTTTTTTTCTCAAATCACCTCAGCCTAGGTAAGATATTTTTCTCCTCTGTTTCTATAATATCATAATACAGAACTAATCACACATTGCAATTGTGTGTTTATGGCAATTTTATTACATCCAAATTGGAAGAAAGTGATTAAATTATGATTAAGAAGCCTCCTATCTTTAATATTCTCTGATTCAATTATACAATCATATTTAAAACTCTAAAAATTGATAGATAGTATCTCCAACATAGTCATATCCTATAAATTTTCACTATGTTATTATACACCAAGGAAGATTAAAATTTAATCTTGCCTCACAGTTGCCACTTATCTGTTTTGACAACCAAATATAAAATCTAATTTTTCTTCTAAATGTGACAGGTTTCTATTTCCTGAGAACACAGATTTGAAATTATTTTCTTCTGACACAGATTTGAAAAGTAAAGACATTTTTATGTCTTTTTAGGGAAACAAATAAATAATTTAAAAATTTTTAATAATGCATATTTAAATGTAAATATGTTCTTTTCCCAAAGTAAAGTTTCAAATCCACTAAAAATATTTCCTACAGTTATTCCTTTTGCAGGTACTAACATTTCTTCCAAGTCATGTATATTCATAAGCAAAATGATCACATATTACAAATTTTCTAGCTGAGAAAGATACCCCAAAAATATATTTTTTTCCTTTTTCATGATTTTGACACATCTTGATTTATATCTGATCCAAATTTTTTGTTTCCCCATCAAGAATCCATCACTAAAACCCCGTTACATTCTCAAGTTCATGCTGAAATTTTCATGAGAAATCAACTGAAAATCAAAAAAGGTATGCAAATGAATTTCTTCCTGGAAAGCATCTTCCAAAAACACAGAGTCTACAATCTTATAGTAATTAAAATAAAAATAACGAAAAGAGGCTAAGTAGTTTGTGAAGAAAGAAATAAGAGCATGATCCAGAATGAACAAAAGAATAATACAGTCAAGTTCTCATATCAAACTAAACTAAATTTCAGCTGGAATTTCAAGAGCTGCTTCTTCCCCTACAGAGACATACCTGTAGAAAGGTTGGGATTTCCTGTCTGCATGCATTTTGCTCATAAAGTAGCAGCTCTGCAACAATAGCTCACCTTATGCATTTAGGAAGACACATGAGGCTTTTACAGGGAGTTAGGGAGATTAGAATCACCCAAAGAATCCCACCAGGAACATCATGCTTATGCTGGATAAGTGGCTATCATGTGAATGGAAATGATTTAACCCATTGAAATGATATGGGAAACTGAGAGTAGATATCGTTTGTAATTATATTTCATATTTATGTGCATTTCTCAATTTGAATGTCTACATTATGACTGGCAGTAATACTGGAAAAATAAAATCAGATGCATGGAATGCTTCATATATCCAGGAAAATGGCTTTAAATCAAATTCATATGTCTACATATTTTATTATAAAATAAATATATTTAAACTCATTCAAGAAATTCCAGCGTGGTGTGGTTAGTAGCCATGTGAAACAAAATGTCTTAACAAAAAGGTAATCTTGCCCCAGTCTTCCTAATCCCAATTGTAATCTCCTGAATCAATTTCTTTTACACATTTCTGTTTTCATTTATCTTTCTGTTTTCTAATATCTTAAGGCTGCATTTCTTAATTTATCAATTTAAACAATTTCTAATTACTCTCTGACAGGTGTTGAGAGTGGGAGATTTACCTTAACAAATCTAAGCCACTTGCTTTCATCTCTACCGTTGTTCCACGGTTATCACCGGTGACATGCTGGTCAAGCTTTAATAGTGGGTTCACTAAGAAGAAAAAAGCTCATAGTTGTAGCATTTATCAATTTTCATGGTGGGAATATTCCAGGTGGGAATATCCTACCATGGCTAATTTCAAGCTACCAAAGAATTAATTTGAAAAATTCCTGAAAATTAACAATTCTAGTGATCTAATACAATCCAGATTCACACACCATTAGACAATACCTATTTACATTATTGGTTACCTTTTTAACACTAAATAATACTTTTCTATTTATTAGTCCAGGCTCTTCATTTGGTATCTTGAGTCAGCCCTTTCAGCCTCCCTTCTGAAATCAGAATGGAGTCTTTGGTGTTCCCTCTTGATTCATAAAGTTGAAAACCTATGAACAACTGTATATGAGTAAAACCATGTAGCTATTGCTTATTATAAAGCCAGACAATGATGTGTTAGTATTCTATTTTCACAACACTGGGATGCTCTCAGGGGAATAGTCCTGGCGTCAAGATCACTGACACTCCCATTTGTAACATTCCATTGATTGCTTAAAATAATGAAACACCTTAATTTGCTTCATATGTAGAACATGGTTTTCTTAACTAGATCTTTTGCTTTTTGATTTTGTGTTGAATTTGATTTTTTTTTAAGATTCTGATTATTTTATGTATATGCTGTGTGTGTAAGGATAAAGGTTTAGCATGTGTCTATTGTATTCTCGTATTTATATGCCATTACAATCAGACTATTTTGTAACATCTCTTTTTATTCCATAAGCCTCTATCTCAGAGCACTCTTTCATTCTGTTCCAATCTCATGGCTTCCTCCCTTTTGTATCATCTATTACCATCACATCACTGGTCAAATCCAACTCTGCTACAACTCAGTATTGGACAGTAGCTAGAGAAAAGTTACAATTATGGTGACATAGTCAACCTCCAAAGTCATGACCACTAATTTTTAATGGGCCCTGAAAGATCAGCAGGCCTATTGAATTGTCCTAAACCCACCCACTACCACTGTCCACACTGGTATATCCTCTCCTCAAATATCCATACCACTTTAGCCATCCTAACATCTGGTGATCTTCCTCTTAATTTTACTGAGAACACAGAATCCAGCATACATTCACTATCAAATCTACCAAGCAATCTGTACCTGTATCCACATACAGCCTGTCAAAATGAGTGCTAGATCCCATGTCCTGTCCCTATTCAAAGGCATTGCTCTTGAAGTACTCTCCTGTTCTCCTGAATCATTCAATTTTTGTTTCTATTGATTCCCATAATGATAAAAGCATGCTGCAAATATTCCATCTTAAATTGCATAATTAAGAGGATGTTGTACTGTCTGAAAGACAGAAAAATAGAGCAAGAGAATAATGAGCAATTTGTGAAAACAGAGCTAATTTGATATAGGACAGAGCCAGTATTGTAGATCAGTATAGAAAGGATGGACTAGTACAATATGCTACTGAGACTATTAGTTTTTATTTTGGAAGAAAATAAATGTGTATCTCTACCTCACACTGATCACAAAAATTAATTATAAATAGATTGACTCTTCAAAATGGAAAGTAAATTTTTACTTCAGCCAAAACTAAATGAGAATTGTTTTTATGTTTAAGTAAGAAAAGATTTCTTAAACAAAGCTGAAATTAGCACCAAAATACTGAGGAAACTTTATGAATTTGACTACAATAAATATATCAACTCAGGATGCTTATTTTATTTTCAAAACCTGGAGGACTAGCTTGTTTCAAAATAAACCACCAACAGAAAACAACTAAAAAAACTGAAAAAAAATAAAATATTTATTTGAATGAAGGTGTCAGAAAGCTACCAAGGCAGTGAAGACTTGAGGGGCCAAGATCCCAAAGAGACGTAAGTTCAAAAAAGTCAGCATGATATTTGGCACTACTTTTTCTCTACAAGTAATTCATGATTCTAAAACTGTGGCTGAGAGGTTGTGAAATTGAACAAAAACATTATCGAGCTTTTAACAATTTTGTGGGAGAAACAGAATAGAAATCAAAGATCAAAGCCCAACCATAAGGAGAGTTTCTGGTAAACAGACCAGCTCAGAAAAGGGCCACCTGATTAGGGTGAAAATAAGACAACATTGGAGCAATTTTCAGAGAACTAAAGCCAATTAAACAAGCTTAGTATGTGATGGGATCATAGTAATTGGGCATTACCCTAACTGCCTCCATAGAGTAAAACACATTTATTTTCTGGAAGGTTATATACTACGGTAGTTCATTTTTTTTTCCTAAAAATTTTCACAAATTGTATCTTGCAGCAAACAAAGATCACCAAGCATGCAACAGGATAAAATATTAAGAAGGCAAACATTGATAACAGCAGGATAGAAATAAAAAATCAAAACTGAAATACTACAAAATCCAAACAGGAAATGAGGTAAAACAAAAATAACATACCCTTTTCCTAGACATGGTATGAAATTAAATCACCAGTATATACAAAAGATAATATATGTAAACAAATTAGGATTTAGCTTAGATATTCAAGGACACTTAATATTCAAGAATCAATATAATTCAACATAGAAAAAGAATAATAGAGAAAAATATGATCTCAGTGGATATAGAGAAGCCACTTGATAACAAACTAGGAAATAAAGAGACTTCCTTAATCTGATAAGGAGTGTCTAAAGACAAAAAAATTAAAAATTAAAATATAAACAGAAATCTAACATCATGATAGATAGTAAAATGCTAAAATACTGATCAATTTTCCCCTGAAATGAAAAATGAGAAAAAGATGATATTTATTGACATTGATTCAAAATTGTTCTAAAGATCATTTTGAGCATAATAAGACAAAGGGAGGGGGAGGTTAAAGGATTGTAAAAGAAAAAAAAACCAAATTAGGCAAAAAAAGTTCTCTTTTTGTAAACAAATTAAAAAAATGTACAGAAAAATGTAATTGTAGATTTAGCAATGTCATTCTGTATACGTTTAATGTAAAAATGAAATATAGTTCAATATATTAATAAACAAAATTAGAAAATAAAATTTAAAAAGGACATCACTTACAATAACTTTAAATTCCTGGGATTAAATATACAAAAGATGTGCTTTACCCCTGCAGAAAAAAAATAGATGCAAAATATTACTAAAAGAAATTAAATAAATAGAAAGATGTATAATAGTTATAAACCAAAGTCTCAGAATTGTAAAGATATCAAATCTTTCCAAATTAACCTAAAGATTAAAGAAATGTCAGTCAAAATTCCTGTAGTTTTGTGTGAATGTATGTGTGTGTACAAATTTACAAGCTTATTCCAAAGACTAAGAGTAACCAAAGCAATCTTGAAGAAAAGAAAGAAGTTCAAAGGACATAGGCAGCATGGTAAAGGCCCAATGACAGGTAAATATTCCAGTTGAACATAAAAGACATTCCAGAAAAAGATTCACATGTATTTGAACACTTAATTTATGACAAAAGTGGCACTACAGAACAATGGGAGAACAAACAGACATATAAATAAATAATTGGCTTTGGGTCATTTACATTCCCATATAATCTCTAACTCATACTATATACAAAATCAATTATGGATGAGAATATAAAAAGCAAAACAATAAAGCTTTTAAAGCATAGTATTTTCAAGATTTGTAGTAGGCAAAATTTCTTGAATTTTACATGCAGAAAAAGCACTAACCATAAAGAAAAATACTGATAAATTAGATGGCTCATCAAAATAAAATGCTAAAGAAGGAAAGGGTAAGCATATTGTCATATAAGGCATTTGCAATTCATATAAACAACACAGAAGTAACCCGGGAAAAAAAAAAAACAAAAAACAAAACCAAGGAGAAAAAAAATAAGCAGGAAATTGGACTTAAGGATCAACAAAAAAAAATCTCTAAACGGCCAATAACCATATGACAAGAGTCTCAATCTCATCAGTAGTCAAGAAATGCTAATTAAAACTACAAGAATTTTCAATTTTATACCCAATTAATTTTTCCACAAAATGAAGCTTAAAAGGAAAATTAAGTTGTTTTTGAAAATTAAATATCTTCTACAGTTTAGTTTGGGGATTCAGGTTATATATATGATAATATTTCAATATTTCAGAGCTCTCCATTTTCTTTCTTCCCATTGAAAAAATATTGTTTTGCTACATAGATATCTTCAGATATTTTATTATTTTCAGTTCTTTTTTGTTCTTTATTTTATAAAGGTTATTCATTTTATTTTTGGGTCTCATAATTCCATGGCTGTAATACCATTTTAAATCTGTGTACATTGCTTTAGTTTTCTATTTAATTTCTTTTACTTGTCCTTCTATTCTCTCAGTTCTCTCTCTCTCTCTCTCTCTCTCTCTCTCTCTCTCTCTCTCTCTCTCCCCCCCCCCTTTTTTTATTTTTTCAAAATCAGATTTTCTGTGAAT
>NW_017732081.1:210973-234838 GCF_001890085.2 Hipposideros armiger
CCTTCATTACTGAGTATTTAGGTGTCCCTTTAAATTTTGTGCCCAAGCCAAATGCTTCACATGCCTCAGTCTTGCTCCAACCCTGCTTGACGTGGTCCTCAAAGCTCTTGTTTACATGATATTCTCATTCAGGGATAATGATAATCATACAACTGTGAATACTGATACAAGAAGGACACTATAGAAACATCTGTAGCCAAAACGTTTTTGGCACACTTTTTGATGTTAGGTAATATAGCACATTTAGATATCTGTTCTTGTAGATTCAAGTGTTCCCAATTCCAAGGGCCCTGTGTTAAAATGCAGAGCTACCATACAAGGCATAGGGGCAAATAATGGATTAAAGCATTACCAATTTGTATTATCTGAAATTTTCTGATATGAAAACTAATTAGTTGGGATTAGGAGAGAAGAGCTAAGCTTTAATGTGGAGAAGAGAATGAATCCTATTAAACATGAGGAGATTGAACCTTGTAGAGGCAGTGTTGGCTTCCAAAAATTAACATGAGATCAATGATTGGCTTTAGACAGGGCAATCTGAAAGCCTTCAAAAATAAGATGTGAGAATAATAAGTCAATTTTCTGTGTTTGCCTGAGCTAATTTTCGTTGCTCTAATTATGTGCAAAGCATCAAATGCATTATCCTTCCTCCACCACAAAAAAATACATATATCTTAGTAAATGTATATTGCTCTAGCAAATGAAACACTTAAAAGAATTTGTGCATTTTACTCACATATTTTAAGCTTAACTTTTCTGAGTATGTTCTAAAAAACTATGTAAAAATAAATTGCTCCCATGTTAATAAAATCAATAACAAAAATCATAATAAATAAACAAATATAGAGTAGTAAGAAATGCCAAAATGATGGGCATCCTTCTTTGTGATAAATGTTGGCAAGATGGAAGCAGTACATTTACTAATGGAGCCATACAATCGTAAAGTATTTCATGCATAAATATACAAAATAAAATTATCATTTTCCAGGAATGAAAACACTTCAAAATTATAGTGTGCACAGCTCTAAATTATTCTATAAATGGATTCCAGAAAAATCATGTACCAGACGGTTATATTTAAGATGCCACTCAAGCTTCCTGAGGACTTCAAAGGGGAAGTTACCAATGTGCAAAACTATTGGTAGTAAGAAAACAAAAGACCTACATTTTTCAAAGAGGACTGAATCCTTGATGTAACAAAAGACAAAAAAATACAGAGACAGTTTCCAAGTAAGTTATACAAATATACAGAATGCAAATTAATGGTTTAATTACTCATCAGGCTTAATTTCATATAAGCAACTCTCAGCCATAATAATCTAAAAGTTCTTCATCTGTATGATGATTGCAATTTTGATTGTCATCAAATTCACCTACTTCACCCTGATTCCTCCCTGAGAGGCAGCATAGTGCATGGTTAAGAGGACAGACCCTAGAGTCAGGCTGCCTGCATTGATAACCTAGATTTGGGGCTTTAGGCAAGGTCCTTAACCTCTTGGGTCTCCATTTCCGCATCTGTAAAATGCACTAAAAAGGACAATTATAATTTTATAGGGTCTTTGACAATTAGATAATTCAATGCCTGACATAAAAAGTGCTAAGTAGGTATTAGCTGTTAATGTTATAATAGAATAGTAAAAGTACTTAAACAAATAGGAGAATTCACTTTTAGGAAAACAGTGTTAGCGTATTCAGTGGAATATTTCATAGACAACACCATAGCAGTTACTGTGAAAACACGTGTCTCTGTGTGTATACACATTTTCTTCCCTTCAACCTTCAGATTGTCTACATAACCAGTTAGCTGGAGGATGGTACATACCATTGGAATATATCTCTTCCTTGGGGAACAATTTTCCCTCATATTCAGCTGCTCCGTGACAGTCCCTGAGAGCCAGTGCTCATAAGGATCCATTTAGGAGGAAAGGCACATACTAGTGACACGAAACCTAAAAGATTCTAAAGCTTAAAGATATGATCCCAGTCCTGATTAAAGCAAAGATGTAGAGTAATGGTGGTGTCTGAGCTCAGATGAAAACTAATTTAATAATAAAGGCTGTTACTCCAACTTTTTGAATAGTGTTGAGCATTACAAAATGGCAAGTCATAATATCACCTCAAAGATATAGAACTGTTTTATTAAGTAGACTGAAGGTTTGTAAAGGGACACTCTTTACACACACACACACACGCACACACAAAAAAAAAACCTCAAAAGATTCTGAAACAGATTTCAAGGGATGCCGCACAACCTGTTTCCAAGAAACAGAAGCATCCAATAGGCTATCTCTGATACTGTGAAACAGGATGAGGAAATTAAAGATACCATTCAACTAGTCCATGTTCTCTTTCCTCGTCTGCTTTTGCTTATACTGATCCTTACTTGGAACTCCCTCTCTGACCTTCTAAACTTCTTTATGAATGATTCTCACTTATTGTTTCTGATCACTCAAACTCTGGTTTGGTTATCATTTCTTCCAAGAAGTCAAATCTAGCTACCCACCCACATTTGTGTTCCTTGGTACCCTGGACTTCCTGTACTTGTTCATATCCTCACTGCATAGGAACTCTTTGAAGCCAAAATCAGTCATATCTTGTTCACAGTCATATCACAGAGCCATCCTTGGGCCAATGCTCAGTCAATATCAGTTAAAGGAAAGTGGAGAGAGAAGGGAAAGAGTAGGAATGGAGGCAGGAAGATGGACAAGTAGTGCCTCTTTCATTTGAACTATGGCAAAGCTGCAGAAATCTCAAAAAACAAGGTGTCGCATGATTCCAGACTCAACCTCAACACAAAGTGAGGAAACTTCTTTATGTTAGCCCATAACAGCAGTTCAAATATCTTGCCTAATATCTACCTAAAAGTTAGCTTTTACATAATTTTTTATGGCAAAGCTAGAAAAACAAATTTCTCATACTGGCTTACTTTGTTTGCTAGTTTTTTCATACCTGGCTATGAAAATATCTGTAAAACAACTTAATCCTCTGAAATAGCAATGGAGATAAAAAGCTGTATGTAAAAGCAATCCAGTGATCATTAATAAAAAATGGCAATATTACTTTTGTCGCCTTTGAGGAAGCTTTCTTCCAGTGAGCACTAATGAAGGAACATAGAAAGTGGTTTATCTTACTCATTAAGATGTATGGCTACATATGTTTTCTGTTGAGATGGGATTGATACAGAAAAAAAATATTTCTATTAACTATCTTGATATATATTCTTTTTAAAGTAAAATATTTAGATGGCTAACTTAATACTTCTACTTATTTACTTTTTTCCCTTTAAATTCAGACTTATGTCTTACACATTTTTCATTAATGATATTTTTATCTGGGTGAAAAAAAACAAAAAAACATAAATGTGGCCAGCCAGTAAGTGAATAGGATCTGGTCTATTGTTCCATACACACACAGTTCTCTTTATAGTACTTTACTAACATTTTTTAAAACTTCATACTAACTTTTATATCAATCAATGTTACATCATTTATTCTGACTTGGAACTTCTTAGTGGCCCACCCAACTTCTACCTTCCCTGTATTAGAAGAACCCCAATAATATCTAGTGATCAACCCTATTTTTTACTCCAAAGTGGAATCCTAATTGACCTATGCCATCAAGCTGTACAAGGTAGTCCCTTCGTCAGGTGAATCAAAATTTGGCGAGCTCTTAAAAACTATAAAATCTGTAGGCTGTCTTTTGAGAAAATAATACAAATGAATATAAACTATGTATAGTTAAATATTTATTACAAACAAGAAAATTCATAACATTTAAAAATCTAATAGCTAACTAAAAATACTATAACACAACAAAATCTAGAAAAAATGTGTATTTAATGAACTGTTTGACTCATCTCTACATTTTCCTTCTTTTTCAAAATGCATAGCCCTTATTTATAAAGCCTCTTCTTATAAAAATAATTTTATAACACCATTTCCTATAAAGAGAATAAAAATACATTTCAATCTTTCAGCCAGAAAAGTTAAAAATTAAACTTTGTTTTTAATGTTGAAAATCACTCACTGTTTTTAGTTCTCCTACAGGCATATGCCTTACAAAGAGAGGACTTGTGATAAGTTCTGTTTCATGCAATTCCTATCAAGAAGGAAATAAAATGTATTATTTATTCATGTTCTATATTATGTAAGTATTCCAAACAAGAACAATCCTCCATTTTAATAAGTTATACATGAGAATTTAATTGTTAGCCAACCATTTTCCTCTTCTGATATTAAAAAAGTATTCCATAGACTATTTATTTACTACACTTTAAATCTTTTTTTTGTTTGTTTTTTTCACTACCATCCATACTCTTCCACTGCCAGACACCATAAAATATGCTCATATCACAACTCAACCTAAACACAGTGGGTAGGCAGCGAACTGTAAGGCTGGCAAAATGCTAACTATACCGACTATAGATGAAGGTGACTGCAATCCATATAAACAATAAATATACTCCATAGACCCAGATTCAGTGACCTCCCAACTCAAATTCTCCTTAGCAGGGTCTCCCAAAATATTCAAAACTTGAACACCACCTAAAATGAAGGGTAGTATGAGAGAAAGTAGGTCAATGTCAAGGACCTATCAGTCCTCACTAATTGAGATTAAAATATTATTTTTCAAGTTTTACCAAAAAAAGAAAAAATAAACATATGATCACATTGTAGGAGCCCCTGTTTGGAGCTTAGAAAATTCTAAGCTTACACAAGTGATGGGCCTAAAGCTTCATTTTCTTGAACGAAATCCACCTCCGTCTTAGGCGATTGTGCCTGGCCCAGGACATGACACACTCCTCTCTAAGTTGGCCAATCAAAGTGAAGAGAAGTACTATTTTTCATGCATTGGGGAGAAATGATATGAACAAAATACCTCTTGCAACCAGGGGAAAACTGGCCAGGATAAAGTAATGCAGGCAGAGTAGATATGGAAAGGACCTAAATTCTTGAAGCAATTATTAAGATGTGTTCATATCATCACTGGACCTTATCCTATCTTTGGAGTTATACTTTATCAGGAAAATACTGTTTAAGCTAGTTTACATTGGACTTTTCAGTTACTTAGCACTAAAATGATCCTTATGGGTAAATACAATTACTTTGCATTATTTCTGAAAAGCTTATTGTTTTAATAAAGCTACTTTTACATTTTCACTCAGATGTAATTCTCAACTATGAAATTATCCTATTTAAAAATTATTGTAAGCTGAATTGAATTGCACAACTACCACCGATGGCATGTTTTTGTTTTTGTTTTTGTTTTTTTTTCTCAAGCGATAGAAAAGATTTAAAAACTTCTGGTATTTCTGAAGTATGATAGTAATAGATAGTTTCAAGGATATTCAAGTATATGAAATAAAATTAATGTATTAGGATTTACATTGATTCAGCATAAAAGACCACTCAAAGAAATATTTTAAAGAAATAAAAAACATTTTAACATTTTTAATAAAAGTTTGTTTAAAGAAATATATAAGTTCTAGAGTATTTTTAATGAATTTTCAAAGTTCAAAAATAAAGCTTGAGTGTCACACAAGCATTAAAGTATTTTCCCATTGATGAGATAAGTGTTAAAACGTTACACATCTCAATTAAACATATTTCAAGGCATGAGGTTGAAAAAGAATTTCCTTTTATTGTTAGTAAAGGAAAAAAAACTACAAAAAAACCCTAATTCCCTTAAGACTCAAAGCTCATTTAAAGTCGTGTTCCTCAATAGCTACTATCTTTTGATTTACAATCATTAAAGCTCTAGAAATTCCAGGCAGGACACATTAAGCACATAACTCAGATTGAGAGAGAAAAGTGATTAAAAAGAAGGAAGGAGAAAAAAAGAGTTTTGTTTAATGACTTCAAAAGGAAGATAACAAAACGTATTGTCAGAAAACATTAAAATTCTCTGAAAGACAAACCAAAAATCCATACGCAGAGTGAAGTAAAAAGTAATACCCCGAGGAATACTGACTAGTTTGAATCAGTAGAAATTTTCTCTTTAATATGGAAACAGTTTACATCCCGAAGTTCCCTGGCTGGGTAATGAAGCACTATTAAAGACTTACTTACCACATGGAAAGAGAAAGTGTTTCAAGTCTTTGATGCCATATATTCCATATGCTTCACATTTCCCAAATGTTTCCTATTGTTAGGAAACTGCCAGCACAGTTTTCTTAATGGCTTCAGCTTGCATTTTTTTTTTTTATTCTCACCATGAGACCCACTTACGGAAGCCTCCCAGGGTCCCAAAGAACAATCTAGTTTCTTTGTTTCTAAGTGGATGACATACTTCTAGATGCTTTTATGTTTACACCTCACTAAAATATACAAAAAATTCTGCAAGAAAGAGTGAATTTTACGCTTTCTATACAGGTGTTTGGTACCCATTCTACAAATCCACAAGGGAAAATGGTGTTTAAAACCATTTTGTTTTTCCAAAATGCCATGTAACAACTGTTGGCAAAATGTTTTTGACTCAATAACATTTTTATGTGTCTCAGTCCTTTTATAATTATGATGTCTTTTTTATTAGTTATTTTTGCAAGTCCAAGGAGCTATATTTTAATAGTTGGGCAATACAAATTTTGATCACAAAGAAATGTATATATATATATATATACACATTTGTATTTTTTGTATTTCCACACATTTTTATTGCCTCATTTAGGATACAAAATTTCTTTGACATTGTTCCTGAACTTAGAGTGTTTTCAGTCTAACATGGGAGACAAGACAATGTAGTGATAAGCTAAGGAAGTGATAACAAGGGTACCTAAACAGGTTGTTAGAACACAAAGAGAATATTAGAGGATAAGCAGGTGTTCAGTGATCCCTTGTTTATCTTTTTTAATTATGACATATTTTAAGTCTAAATAAATATATACAGAATAGTGTGATAAAGATCCATGTTCCTACCCTTTAAATTTGTTGACATTTTTATATCTCAAAATTAGATCATTTAAAATAATAATACGATATTTCAGGCACATATTAAACCCACTCAACTGGTGTCCCCAATATTTCTTCCTTTCTTCCTTCCTTAGATGTGGCAACCAACCTAAATTTTGTATGACTCATCTCAAAGCATGTTCAGTAGTTTTACTATGTGGGTATGTATACACATAAACACAACAAACATGCACACATGCATAATGCATTATAAACAGTACATATATATTTTATGCATGCTATATATCTATATATAATTGTATTTATGTATATATATATATATGTTTATAATCCTTTTAACATGCTATCATACTGTACATCTTTCTGCATCTTGCTTTTTTTCACTTAACATGTTGTTTAATCCTTATCCATGTCTCTAAACTATACATGAAGAAGATCTAACTCATTCACTTTTACAGCTATGTGGTATTCTAATAGATGATTAATATACAATATATTTAGCCATATTCTGCGTGCCAGAGTTGCACATTCCAGGGAAAATAGCTCCCAACCCTCACAACTCTCCTAAGAATTTAGAATAGCCTCAGTTGCAGCAGAGGCCATACTACTGGGAATGGCCTACATATAAGAAACGGCTGGTATTTCATGTGTCAGTTTAGATCAATTGTTAATGCTCCCCTGGGAGCTATGTGAAGCAAGATTCTTAAGCTGCGTCATGATCCCACGGGAGAGAACACCACCATAAATTAGTGATGTCAGCTCTGAGTGCCAGAGAAGAATTTGTGGTACGCATACTGTGTATTTACTGCTCTTTTACTAAGGTCTATTTTTTTTTAAGTTTCCAGTACTTTTCTTTTTATAAGGCTTAGTGGGACATACAAAAGTTTGGTGATGTCATATATGTTCAGGGATTTTCTTCATAAGCAAGGCAGAGCAAGAAGGTTGACACATGGGTGTAGAGACATTCTGCATATGGGGAAAATACAGTATTGAAGATTTTTGGAGGCAAGGATGATAGGCAGGAGTAAAGAAGGACTCTGAATCAATCTTGATTTGTGAAGACAGTGGTCACTGATGACCCACTTACAAGCAAGTGCGGGCATCAGTTTCGACCACCCATTGCTAAAGATCAAGCCCCCTTGAAAACTGTTAGATCAAAACAACCATTTATCAGCTAGAGATTCTACAGAATCACAGCTTGATCTGAGCTCAGGTGGCTAGTTGTTCTGAACTCAACTGGGATCACTTATGTGACTGCAGTTATCTGATGTCTCCACTCAGAATTGGATGGGGCAGGACAGCCTCACTCACACGTCTGGCAGTGTGCGCTCTACATGTCCTCTACATGTCCTCTTATCCTTTTGTAAGCCAAATTGGATTTCTTATATGATGTTCTTAGGACATTCACCAAAGGGCAAATGCAGAAACTGCAAAGTGGCTTAAGGCCTAAGCTCCAGAACTTATTCAACTGTCATTTCCACTGTATGCTATTGTCCAAAACAAGTCCCTAAGGTCAACTGAAATTCAGAGGGTGGGAGAATAGATTTCATCTCCTGAAGGGACAGACTACTAAATATTGTGGTCATTTTAATCTACCACAGAGGCCACGATATTGCTGGCAACTTTCAGACACACACACACACACACACACACACACACACACACACACACACAATTTCCAAAACTAATTTATATGGACTAGAAAGGAAAATCATTAGTGAAAGTATTAACAAAATTAAGAAGAACCTATGGGCACATTTCTTTCTACATGCAAACTTAATTATAGGATTCATGTCTTATTCATCTTTTTAACCAATAGAAGAGTACCTGTCATATAATGGGTGGGAAATAAAGATTTGTTGAATAAATAATACAGGGATTTGAAATATGTGAAATTGGTTATGAATAAAAAGCAAGCAGTTTTCTATGCCTCTAGGTCTAAGAAACAACTTTACTATGAATTGCTAAGATATACATTTGAATTGAGCAGTTGGAACTTAGATGTGGCGATGTTTTAATCAGATGAGCAAGGTACCCATGTGTGCATTCAATGTGTTACCAGTGTTAAAGGCAGAGAACTGCAAATTGGATAAAAATCAATGCCGTATATACTTTCCATTTTTATAGCAGCACTAAATTAGCATAGAAAACGTGAAGGCATTTATAGGCCACTTGCATTTCTATGTAAAACTTCTCATAATGATCATATATTTATGGCTAAGCACATTTTAAACTGACAGAACTTTTAAATGAGATGCAAGTTCAACAAATATTTCTAATGGGAGTTTGCCACTTGGAATTCAAATCTCAAATTCAACTCTTGCAAACTTAACGGCTCATTACACATGGAAAGAATTGTAGGTATGTATTTACCACCTTGACAGAATAATTATGGGAGATGAGGAAAAAAAATCAGTGCACAAATTAATGACCGTTTTAAATTTTTTTGAGGAATTGCAATTAGTTTATTTTCTGGTAACTTTAAAAATATCATTGTCAGACAAAATTTCAGCACGTAGCTTGTCAGTGATGATGAAGATTTAGTTGAACACACCTTCAGGATTTTAAACAAGTTTATCATATTATCAATAAATTATATGGGCCTCTAAGCTAATTAGAAATATGGTTAATATAAAAATAAAGTTATGAAAACGTGCATCGCTTATTTAAAGAAGTTTAGAAATCAATAAAGCCTGGTTAATTGAAAATGCTAAACTGTGTAATTTGAATAACGTGCAGAAAACTTTTTTTCAAGCACTCCAATAAAGTGTAATCAAGCCTACTCAAAATTAAGGTATCATTGACAAAATCATGAATTAGCTGTAAAAATTTATAAGTTTATGCTCTATCCAAACACTATCACTTAACACAGATACTCATTAGTTTCTGCAGATTTTCTAAAGCAGATTAGAGTTAATAGAAAAATTGTTTTGTACATTTCCCCTAAGCAACTGCTCTTACCAAGCAAATGAGGAAAGTGGCCACATTTGCCCCTAAGATTCTGTGACATTAAAACAATGCTTCTTTGAAGACTTTTCTTATTACCTCAAGAACCACAGTTCCTATACGTACCAGATAAGTTATCTTGCATTCCTCCTAGCAGTAAAATTCAATGGTCCTTGCCTTCATGGAATCGCAGGCCACTTCTACCTTTGGAAGCCTTCCCTTCACATCTCTTTTAACATAAGTCCTGGCCAGACACATGTTTTCTCAATACTGGTCTCAAAATTTATTTATTCTAGAAGCATTTACTATTTAAAACCTATTTGCAGGTATTCCAAATATATTTTGAAAAAAAATGTGGTAGACTGTTTTTAAAAATAGCTTATCTAATATACGTTCTTAATTCTATTTGCATATATGTAAAACAAATTATTTCATATTAGAGTGCAGACATCATATGTTAGAATTCTTTTGTAACCTTTTCTAACAAATGTAGACTTCCTCTCTGAATAATTAAACACTAAAAGGAACATAAATATATTGTGCATGTACATACATGTTTAAGGTAAATTTCAGAAAAGCCATGCTTCCTCTAAATGATATTGACAATTAATAAATATGAATTTATATTGAACTTAACATGTTAGAAGACATATAAAGTAAGGTAAGTGATATATAGTCTGTTTTTAATCAATTATTACTGTTACACATATGAAGACATTGAATTGAAAGTTGAAGGCTGAAAGTAATGATGATTATTTGATTCTCTACTTGATCCAAGCCAATATCTATGCAGTATTCTATGGCATGATTATATCAAACTATCCCAGCGAGGTCATATAACTCTTTCCACCCTCCCAAATTCTCTTCCCTTTCGTACTTTTTCCTTCCATGTGCTTTGGCATATAGATAGTCTCACCATAATTGTTTGTAGCAAATAGTGGTCTGGGGAAGAGGTTGTTTGTAAGTTTGCTTGAGGAACCTAACCCTGTTTACATGTTCATTCAAAGAATTATTTTTTTAGATTGCCCCCATGGTTTCAGCTTTCCTTTGTGTGTCTCATAGTTGAGGGGATGAGACAAGCTTGCCTTGAACTCAAACCCTTGTTTCCTATGGGAGACCAAAGTCTGCACCTACCTCCTCTGTCAACTTGAATGTGTCAAAGACAGATGCTGTTGATTATCTATATAACATCTATCTCATCCTTCTTCTACCACATTTGAATTTGTTTTTCTGTCTAAGTTCAATCTCTGCCTCATGTGACTAAGGGGAAGGTGATTTTCTGATAAACTTAAGGGAGATTTTCTGATAAATCAGTACTAATCCTATAAATCTCATTCCCTTAACCATTATATTCTTATAATCGGGGTATTTCACAAAATTCTTGTCCATGACATGCAAAGGAAATTCTATGAGGGACTCTGAGACTAGTTCCCCCTATTTTTCTCTTGGGACACATATCTGAAGATGGCACCTACAATGGCTGCAAATTCCCTGCAACCAGGCCGAGCATAGCCGCCCTGTGGAGAAGGGCAGAGCCAAGAGAACTGCAGAAATGTGAACCACTATGCTTGGATACTGTGAGACAAAAGACCATCATTCTCACTGCCAAATCATTTTGAAAAAGCGATTTCTGTCTGTTGCCGGCAGCAGAAAACATTTTAACTGATACAAATCAATAACCCAGTAATTCCAAATCTATACAGTAAACTATCTGAGTTTGTTTCTTTTCTCTTTCCCAAATCTTAATGGCGACTATCCTCAGGAACCTCATTTTTGAAAATTAGAACCCCTCGAGGTGTCCCTATTTTTCTCTGGTTTTTCCCAAGTTGGTTTCTCACATGATGAGTTCATACCTCAGTGCTTCAGCTACAGTCACTACACAGCCTCTCAGGTCTCGCTCTGCTCCTCATGCTGCTTGTCCGATTTCTCTTCCCTCTAAGCTGCACAGAGAAGCATCAACATGGATGGTGCCCGTTAAAAATTCATAATATTCAGGCAAAAGTTGTCATCTCTGAACATTGCCAAGGTTTTCCAGTCCTCCAGCTGCATTGCTGCATTCTGTGCAGAGAGGCAAAAATCATTCCCTTCCTCAGTCTCTACCCTACGTGTTTCCTCATTACCAGTTTAGTTCTGATTTTGCCCAAAATCGTTCTGCATGTTTCTGCCTTTAATTCCTCCCTCAATCAGAGCTCACATGCAGGCCATACAGGAAAACAGAACTCAGGTTATCCCTGCTGCCATGGATTTGCCTCTCTCCTGTCCCTATTAAGATGAAAATGTTAGAATGAATTCAAGCGGACACTGTGAGGCAGTAAGGTCCTGATGCTGAAGCCAGTGGGGGTGGTAACTGAACAGACCCCAGCCAACCTGCTTCATTACAGTCAAAAATTAGAAAAACAGTCTTCATGGCTGGGTGTTTTTCCCATTAAAATGGCTATTTACTTTCTCTTGTTTTTACAAATGCTGCCTGCATAAGTACCTTCAGGCAATTTGCAAATCTTTCTTCAATTTAATTCGATTTTTTAATACACTCAAAATAGCAACACTCACAAAGATAATTTCAATTTAGGACACATTCAGAATAAAAACCTGCCCACAAACTTCTTGTTTATAGATCTAAGATGATCATAACAACTGAAATATGGTCATTTCAGTCAGCCTACTAAATTCCTTTTTATGACCTGAGTCAATTACTGTCATCTCAACCACATGGCAGCAGAACATCAGAATATTTATGGGCTAAATCTAGATGAAAGCATATGTTGCCTGGAACAAGTTGATGACAGGGACTGCAAACTTACTATTTATAGGGGATATGCAGATAACATAAAGAGTGGGCCATGTAGGGTGGCCTGGGAAAAAGCAGAAAGCACATACCTGGTCTAGGATAGAATGTGTCCTATCTAAAAGGAGCCACCACTGCTCAGCTTCAGTTCATGGCTCCCAGGTAAAACTATATATGTATCCTAATACCTTATGATTTTTCAAAGGAAGCTGCAATTCCAGGTTTCTATGTAAAATCTTTAGCTTTTTCAATATTGGCTACTTTTTCACAATGTTTCAAAATGCTACCTGGAAATGCAAACCAAACCACAATGAAATGTAACTTCACACTCCTTAAGATGGCTACTACAAAGGAAAAAAAAATCAAAAAATAGTAAGTGTTGGCAAGGAGGTAGAGGAATTGGTGTCCTTGTGCATTTTTGGTGGTCATATAAAATAGTACAGCTGCTATGGAAAAGAGTTTGGTGGTTCCCCCCCAAAAAAAAACATTAGCATGAAATTACCATATGATCCAGCAATTCCACTTCTAGGAACATACTCAAAAGTATTGAAAGCAGGGACTCAAACAGATATTTGTACACCAATGTTTATACTGGCATTATTCATAATGGGCAAAAGGTGGAAACAACCCAAATGTCTTACAGGTAAATAAATAAACAAAATGTACAGTGGAATATTAGCCAGTCCTAAAAAGGAATGAAATTATGGCACTTGCTACAACATAGTTGAACCTTGAAACCATTATGCTAAATAAAATACTCCAAACACAAAAGGATAAGTATTGTATGATTTCACTTATATGAGGTACCGAGAATAGTCAAATTCATAAAGACAGAAAGTAATAATGAAGGTTTCCCAGGGGTACGATGTGGGGTAATGAGGAATTATTGTTTAATGGATAGACTTGCAATTTGAGATGATGAAAAAGTTTTGGCGATGGGTAGCAGTGATATTTTCAAAACAGTGTGAATGTGCTTAATACCACTGAATAGTACATTTAAAATGATTAAAATAGTAAACTATTTTTATATTATGAAAAACCATGTGTGCCTAACAAAACACATCTGCAGTCTAGGGTCTGTTGTATTTAAAAGCAGAATTGCAGTAGAAGATTTAACGTACAAAGAATTGTCTGCAGAAGATTAAACTGTGAAAGAATAAATGAGAACATAAAAAAACAAATTGTCACATACCAAATATATGGAGTGTTTATCCTATAGAGAATTTGCTTCTTTTTAAGCTATTCAATGAGTATTTACAAAAATTGACTCCCTCATATAATCAGATCTCTAATGAAATTTAAACTCCTTCAAACTCAACTCCTAATTCTGATATAACCATCTTGAGGTTATATGTATCTCCTTGAGGGAAATGGGGATTGTTGGAGTAGATTCCAGTTTTTGATGGTGGGCTCGGTGTGTGCATGGATAGGAAATAAAACAATAAGAGAAGGGGACTTAGCCACAAGGTAGTGCTGCTGTAGTTGGTACGTTACTTCTTTCCATGTGTCCTGATGACCTGAGACCTGATCCTTTGACTTTTCTGGGGCCAAGAGTTTTCACAGGGAATTCAACATGTACAAGTTATGGTCAGAAAAAAAGTCACTAATTTTGCATCTATTATCTGCTACATCTTTCCAGACTGAACTAATCAGATTATCTCTCCTGGGAATCTGAAATTTGTAATCAGTTACAAGTGCAGAGTGGTTGAAGCAAAGTGTCATTAAAACTTTGACTTAGTTTCAGAATGGCAAGTCTGAATATGGGTAGGATGATTTAATCAACAGCTTTTGCTTGATTATACAAAAACTTTGAATTCTGAGAGATATTCTACTAAGTTTTCAAATTATCAATATCTTATTTCTCTATGAAAATTTCTGTTTTCCTTAAAAGAGATCACATCACTTGTTGCTCCTTGCAACCAAAAAAAAAAGACTGCTAAGATCAAGTCCAAATAGAATTCTCAATTGAATTGTTTCTGACCTTGAACATGACCTATAAAATGTTATATGAATAAGAAGGGAACTAGTAATGTTTTTGTTAATGTTGCACAACTAAATATTAACATTTTTTAGACCACAGTAACTAAAACTTAAACAGATGTTACAATAGTTTTCAAATTGGATATGTGAAAATATAAATATGTTAATAGAAAATATGAAATATATAGTTTTTTCAAACACCTCAGACAGATGTCTATCTTAGATATTTTATAGAATAAGTTGAAATAAAGGAAAACACCCTTTTTCTTTTATTATATTAGCAAGGATTTAAGATATGATAACACAAAGGCAGGCAAATGTGCAAGGAAAGAAACATACTCAAATACACTGTAACCAGCAGAATACTTTCGGAAGCAATTGAGCAACTCCTTCACAGATTCTCTAAAAATATCTATAATTTTGACCCATCAATTTAATTTTAAGAAATCTATCTTAAGGACATATCTAAAAGTATGAAAAAAACTGTACTCACAAGTTTGTTCATCCCTCAAAAAATATAGAGATCATCAGTATGAAAACAATTAACTAATCTCTTCCCAAAGTGTGTTCCATAGTATATTAATTAATGTTGCTTGAATAAAGGCTTCTATGACCAAGCATATTTAATAGATTCTTTTAAACAGGAATCTTCACTCTAAGCCTTCTTAGAACATTAAGTGCTAATAGGCACTATAAGTTCCCAAGAGGCACTTTTCCTCAAAAACTTTATCCCTAGGGCACTAAAAGATAATATATATAAAGAATAATTAATTCTGTGGAAATTATTTATTCTTTTTATTCTGAAAAAGGAATGGTGAGGGGTTGAAAAGATAAGATGTTGAAAGTAGAACGGGAATGTTGTTTTGAGAGCAAGGAATTTTTTTTTCTATTTTTCAAATTTTCTGTAGTATGTTTATAAAATTTTATCTGAAAAGAAAGCACTAAATGAAAAACCTAAAAATTGGCCTTTATTACTAATTTTAATACAAAAGTAAGATAATCACCTAAAATAGCTGAAAGAAAATCCCCCCAAAAAATATTAATTTGCACTATTTTCTGCATATGTGTGTGTGTGTGTATGCATTATGTGTGTGCATGTGTGTGTGCACAAGAGTGAAGGTTATATATATCCATATATGTACATGAGCTAGGTAAAGGAAGACATGTTTTCCTAATCCTGATATATCAACTATTTTGATTCCTTCTCTGAAGTAGGAAATATTTGAATTTTACTAAGGAGTTCAATGAGCTATAACAAAAATAACTTGATATTTCTTTAACATCAAGATGTATAAAATTCAATACAATTTAGTCCTCTCCAGTAGAAAAGATGTGAGACATTTTACAATGAAATAGATGCAAAGAATCATGTGTTCTGAAAGTGAATGTGAATAGACTAATTCTCAAATTGCTCATGAATGCAGACTCATTATTTGGCAATCATGTTTTCATATTGTAATAATGATGTTAGTTTTATCTTTTTGTTTTTGTTTCAATTATAAATCCACTTTGTCCCAGGCTGGAGAGGAGATTAGTTATTAGAATAGGACACATAGCAAACCATAAAGATTTCTCCTTCATCCACCCTTAGGGGGTAGTTGCAGGAGAGAAGGACTGAGGTATCATTCAAAGACATTAAAATTATTAGCTAATTATTACATTAACAAATCATTAGTTTAATTGATCATTAATTAAATGTTAAATTAATCATTAATACACACATTAAATTCAAACGGGTTTCTATTGAAGTGATAAAAATATTCTATAATCGACTGTGGAGAGGGCTACACATATTTGTGAATTTACTAAAATCCACTCAATTGTACACAGTAAATGAGTGACTTGTCTGATATCTGAATTTTATCTCAAAAGAGCCCTTTGGCAAAACAACAGGATGAGAGGACTGAATGTTGAGAAGCATTTCTGGAGCTTTGTAAACAAAAAAATCTCAACCTTGGAAACAAAGACAATGAATCATAAGAGCACTCATTTTATTCACTTGCTTGTTTACAGAGAAGCTAACTCTAAAATCACTCACTGATGAGACATCTGTTCTGATCCTCAGCAATTTTGTGCAGGTTTGTTGGTCATTTATTTGAAAGCAAAGAACATTTCTATGGGTACATGTAGGCAATATTTACATAAAACTTTTTGTCTTCTGGTCATTTGAAAGTGACTTTATTATACCAAGATGTGGTTTCTAATGGAGACTTTCAAAATGGTTTCTGATGGAGATTGTTTAAAATGTTATAAATGGTTCATAGCATCATACTTCTCTTATAATTTTTCTCTGGTATCATGTATCTAAAATAATCCAAACTGTTTCATGTTCTCAGATATTTCATGTGCAACCTGCCCACCCAATCCTCAGCATATTTGAAAATCCCTGCCTTAACTAAGAAGTTATTATGCTGTTATTCTTCCTCTGTTGTACTGAATGTATATACTACTTTTTTAACCCATGTCTTGAGAATCTTATCAGTCAGCAATTATACTCCTCTATTAGGAAGAATACATTTATCTGTGGAATAACCACATTCTATAATGAAGAAAATATGTTTCATGATTTAAAACTATGAATCATAGTTTATAGCATTTTGAGACTGTAAATTTTCAAATCCACCTGGTATAAACAGTAGGCAGGAGATATGCAGAACTAAGATTGGTATTTTGATGAGGAGACAGTGACTTCTCTAAATATGCCATCTGTACCCTAAATTTTATGAAATAAATGTATAATAAAATCTGGCTTTTATAGTAACCAAATCAATCAATCTTTAACTCATTGTCGAAAGCAAATCAGTCTTTAATTATTAATAACTATGCTCTCCAATTTAGTTGCACTTTACAACTTTTAGAAATCAAATCAATTATAGGAGAAAACCAATGTATGAATGGATATTTTCAAAAGATTGATGATCTGACTCATTTTTCTTAGAGATATATTCTAAATCTTGGCTAAAATAAGAAAATATAATTATTTATAGTATGACCTAGAGTTTTAAAATTACAGAGATGTGTGTTTTACTGATCTTTCAGTCAGAAGAATATTCAGCTGTGTTGATAATGACAGTTTTCACCAAAGAAAACTTCGAGACTCATAAATCCTAAGGAGTCAGGCTAGGTCTATTTCATGATCCTTTAAATGATTGTATAAATTAAGCTTGTTCACCACTAGACTTGATTTGCATGTTCTAGACCCAATTCATTTAGGACTTACCCTTTCTATCTGTGTCTACATTCTTAGGTGATCTTTAGTCAGACCCAGAATTTTATGCAATACTGGAAGAAATCCATCCTTTCATCAAAAATGTATTATGCACCCGTGATGGTTAACTTTATGTGTCAGTTTGACTGGGCTAAGAGATGCCCAGACTGCTGGTAAAACACTCTTTCTGGGTGTGTCAGTGAAGGTGTTTCTGACAGAGATTAGCATTTGAATTGCTAGACCAAGTAATAAAGATCAGTCTCATCAATGTTATTAGGCATCATCCAATCCATTAAAAACCTGAACAGAACAAAAACGTGGAGGAAGAGTGAATTTGCTCTCTTTGCTTGAGCTGGGGCACCCGCCTTTTCCAGTTGTCAGCATTCTTGGTTCTTGGGCTTTCAGAATCAGAGTGGGTCTTACACAACTGTCCTCCCTGGTTCTCAGGCCTTCGGGTTTGTACTGGAACTATGCCACCAATTTTCCTGTGCTTTCAGTTTACAGATGGCAGGTTGTAGGACTACCTCTCAGCCCATGTAATCTCAGCCTTCCATAATTGTGTGAGCCAATTCCTTATAATAAATCTCTATATCTGTATATACATCCTATTGGTTCTATTTCTCTGGAGAACCCTGGCTAATATAGCACCTAATAGGTACAAGGCATGTTAGCAGTAAACAGGACCAATAGTGCATCATGGATCTTGCATTCTAAGGTGGTAGAGAAGAGAGGGCAGACAGCTAACAAACTAACACATATACAACAGTGTATCAGGTAGTGATAAGTACTGTGAAGAAAACTTGAGGAAGTCAGTGTAATGAAAGAGTTTTTGTTTAGGTGAGGAGGGTTATTTCAGCTAAAATATCCAGAAAGGAATCTCTGAATGAAATGTCTTAAGTTAGGCAAGTCTGAAAGAATGTATTCCAGTCCAAATGAGAAACAGCAAAAGCCTTCAGGTGGCATTTTGCAAGAACAAGAACTGCAGTCCGTCTGGCTAGAATATAGTGAGCCAGACAGAGGGAGTTTAGGGAATTAAGGGTGTTATAAGATGAATGTGTGTCCCCAAATTTATAGGCCGAAGTCCCTAACCCCTAGTATCTCAAGATATAACTGGAGCAATAAAGTTTTAAAAAGGTGATTAAGTTAAAATGAGACAGGATGGAAGGAAGGAAGGGAGGGAGGGATAGAGGGAGGGAGGGACAAAGAAAGAGGCAAACCCATTAAAAGCATTAGCTTCACACCTATTTAGTATGTACAATGTTAAGACATATCCATTTAATTGTAAATGACCCTAAACTGAGTAGTCATCTTCTACTCAGCAGATATCAAGCATTTTAAATTACTACCAGAGATATGTGAACAACCTTTCTTAAATAGTATTTTGTGTAAAACTTTGAATACCATTTTCATGGAAATAGATACAGTTTGTTTACAAACATGTTTAACAGGCATAAAGAAATTTAAAATAGAATTTGATATTATTTAATATAAATTTTCATCACAAGGCAGATTTCTCAGAAATTGCATAAAATTGGAATTTATTAAAGGAAATAAAGTCACACTGGACAAGATGTGCAGATAAAGTTGGTTTTATTTTAGTACGCTGACAGCAATAGAAGAGCGAGTACAGATCAAGTTTGGGTGGCCAGCCTCAACCAGAGGCAAAGGGCTGGAGGGTTTTCAAGCACTGGCATGAGCTAGTAGGAAAGTGCTGGAGGGCAGAGGATGTTAGATGGGAGGTTGATAAATAGGATGCATTGAGTACATTGAGTTATTTTTGAGTTTGGAATGAGGCCATCTGTGTTTGCTCATCAATACTAATGGCAGTTAGGCTCCTTCCCTCTGACAGAGACTGAGATGTAGGGTTTTCTCTTCCTTGATCATTACATTTCAGAGGGATGGCTCCTAGGCCCTTGAGGACATCCCTGGGCTAGAAAACTGGCAAGAGTCTAGGAGACATATAATTTCAAAAGGGTAGAGAAAGAGTTTACAGTGTCAAGCTTTCTAAAGTCAATGCTCTAAGAAAAGAACCATCAGGGGCCTATAGCCAGTGAGAAACTCGTCTAAAGTTTAGGCAAACTGAGGAGAATATTAAGGCTGTTTTGACCAACTATGCCATGGTGAGATTAAGCATTTTAGTTGAACTTATTTACAATCATTCTATGTTTAATATACTATAACTGTGTAATTTCAGCTTTTGGCATGTAATTTTCTTAAATTTAGATATATCTGATTATTCTATACACTTCTCAGTTCTTACAGAGTAATATTAAGAAAGAAATGTCTTCATATAAGGGACGCATAGCTTCAAAGCTCAGCCTGTTTGTGACCCAAATTTAACATTTCATAGCTATGTGGCCTTAAGTGAATGACTTAGCTTTTCCTTGTAAAAGGGAGATAAGAATAGCCACCTTCCACAGTCTTTTGCTAGACCTAACAAGATAGCATCGTAAATTGCCTAACATGGTGACTGCCACCAAATACCAATTCCCCCTTCTTAGGACCCAAAAAAACTGTTGTAAATAAAGGTTGAATTAGAATATATAACAATTTTTCTGGTAGGGAAAAATGTAGCTGTTTTCTCCCTTTTTTTCCCTTTCAAACACACATAATTATATCACATACGACTGACTATTTAGAGCAAGAGCCTTGAAGTCGGCAGTTTTGGAATTCCATGCCTTAGTGCACCAGTGACTTCCGTGACCTTAATTGAACTTCTGGGCCAGAGCCCTGCCATGTGTCAAATAGGTAGAATAATGGAAAATGTCTCTCCTTCACAAGAGTGCTTTTAGCATTACTGGGGAGGAAAAAAAAAAAGATATTTTAAAGCACACGAGATGAAAGTACTGTTGTTATTAAATATATGATGAATTGTTGATAATTCATCACCTGTGATGTTGTAAGAGCAGTATCTTTAGGAAGCAAAGACTCTCTGGAGAGTCTTGGCCAGAAGAAACTGTATAATAGCAGCAGAATTACCTGTTAAATTGGAACAGTCATTGAGAAAAGTCAGTGTCCCTATGGAAAAAGAAGCTCTTATACTGTAGCTCAGTAGAATGCCTATAAGGTTGGCAGGGAAGTTAGTTATGATCTCATTTTTTGACACTATCTATAAGAGGCAAGTGCTTCACTGGGACATAGCCAAGGCACTTCCTTTTATAAAGTGATACCCTGTCAGAGCATATATATATATTTTTAAAAAGCATTTAACAGTGTTTGGAAAGTTGGGCCCTTTATCCACATTAAGAAGTTAACATGTACTAATTAATTTGTCACATGCATATTTTATTTATTGATAACCAGTGCAATCAATACATATTTTAAAACACATAAATGCTTAAATGAATACTGAATAAAAGCATCCCACAGCTTACAAGGTTTCTCTTCAAGTTGTAAAATTTCAGCTTGAGACGAGGTGATCTCCTTGTCTAAGATGAAAATGTTTCGATAAAAAAAATTAATGTTTTAAGAAAGATCAGTAGTTACTGGAAAGAGAATGAAGTTGATCATCTTTGTAGCAGGTTGTAGTTAAAATACGAAATGCATTCATTATAAATGATCCTTAAAAATTCTTCATGGTGTCAAAAATAAACAGATGTTGGATATTAGTTAAAAATTGTAAGGACAGACTAATGGGTAATAGCTATTTCAATAGGAAAATGATTCCAATGTGAACTAAACTCAAGTTCTATTTGTATAGAGGTGACTGGGTGTTCTAAATGGAGAAAAAGGGAATAGAGAGGGGGCTGAAGAAACTCAGTAGAGTTAGGTAAGCAAAAATTTTCAAAAAATGGGAAGGGAAGAGCTGGCCCGTGTAAAACCCATCTGGGTTTGCTGACTGACGTTTATTGAAGTAAGGTTTTCACCCTCCCATAGAAATTGGGAGATAGAGGACCTATCTTCAAATGATGGCTGGAACAAACAGTTCTTTAGTCAGCTTTGAGTTTCCTTGGGCCGGCACTTTAAGGGAGACTAGGGTCATCTAAGGGGTGCAGCCTTGAATTTTAGTAACTATGTTAAGGTTTGTTCAAGTTTTTGTGCAAGGTTGAGAACAGGCTCAGGGGAGCCTGCATAGAGTTTCTTTGGTCAAGGACAAAATCTTTGTTAGTAGAAACCCTGAAATTATAATTATAGCCATAAACCATCTCTCTCTAAATTCTTCTACCAGTCCCTGATCTGGCACTGAATGGCACAAGATCCTTCATTCTTTCATCAGATATTTGTTGGTCATGCTCTCTGTAAAATGCCAGAAATACAAAGACAGGTTAAATGTGGTTTTTGCCTCTTAGTCAAGGGTCCTACCATATAGAAGAGAGTACAAACTATAAAGAAATTGTTGCAATGAAACACTATAGCTGCTATAATAGAAGTCTCTACAAGGTATAGTGCAAGCATAAAAGAGTGAGAAGTCAGCTCTACCTGGCAGAGAAAAAGGACAGTGAATAAAGGAGGTAATAGTAGAGGTGAACTTTGATGATGAGGCAGGTGTTCTTCAGGTAGCCAGGGACATGAAAAGGTCGCCCAGGCAGAGGAATCAGAAAGAACAAAACTGCAGATATGTAAAATTCTCCAGCGTATCTGAGAAATGCATGTAGAAGAACAGAGTCCATGAATGGGACACAGACTCGAAGGAATGGAAGACAGTTCTTAAGTTAAGCAAATAGAAGTAGATGGTGAAGGAAAAACAAAACTAAAAAAAACATCGTCTTGCCCTGCCCAAAATGAACAACAGTGCACCCCAGGGTGCCACAGAAAGCTCATAGGAGTGCCATGGGACACTTTTAAACTTCAGGAGGAGACACAGCAAGCAATATCTGTGGGATACCATGCAGATCACCATGATTAAGTTGTTGGAAGCTAACTATTTAATGAACTAAACTGGTGGATGTTTATTTGCCTGAGGGGTGCTTTGAAGAAAATAACTGAGGCAGGAAGGGGCCCAGGAGCCATAATTATTAAGGCAGTAGCCATAAGACTTTTTTAAATTGTATTTTATCAGAAACAGAGAAAAACATGAATTTTAAAGAGGGGAACAAAATTGGTAAACTTGCATTTTGTGAAGATCATTCTGACAGCAGTGGGGAGCATATATTAAAGAGTTGCCACTTTGGAGGTACAGAGACTATTTAGATATTTTATATATTTAGAGAAATAAGAAACAGTCAGATGTCTGGTGAATGCTGGCATTCATGACTAAAGGGATAAGTGCTATCGCTTAGGCAAGTGGCTCTCAACTTCCTTGTTGTTCCTCTGAAACGCTAGAAGTCTTTGGCAACACTCTTGAAATTATTAAATTATGTTAAGTATTACTTAGCTGTTCATTTAGTCACATTTCTTTTTAATTAATTTATTTTTTTAGGTTTCATATTTCATTCTTTGCATATCTGTTTGGACAATGTCATTTATAGTTTTATACATAACGACATTCTTGCATGTTCCAGTAAAAAACAGTGTATTTAAAATACTTGGTTGACAGTACACTACATCTTAAACTTGCTTTACAAAGAAAGCTAATGTTTGACTAATGGAAGCCAATATCAGAAGTATTTCCTTAGCACATATGACTCCTACAATGTCTTCACTTCTGAGCACAATTCTTGGTTGCCTAGGCACTGAATCTTCGATTCCTACAAGAACCATATTTGCAAGATCATTTTATGCCCTTAGTAGCCCAAGTCTTGTATGAAAAGAGAGAGCTCAATACATGTTATGGCTTTATCGTGTGCTTTCTATGATCCAGGCACTCTTCTCAACTTTCAACATGCATTATTTTACTTAATTCCCACACACGCTATATGATGAGGGCGCCATTATTATCCTCACTTTATTATTTTTTATTTTTTATTTTATTTTATTTTATTTTTTATTGTTAGTTTCAGATGTACAGAACAATGCAATAGTTATCCTTTTCACCCCTCACACAGAAACAACACCCCTCCCCCATCTACTGCCCTCCCACCCCCAATATCATGCTTATCTATTACAATTCCATTGACTCCATTCCCACTCTCTACTCCACGTCCCATGACTATATGTAT
>NW_017732081.1:236058-250350 GCF_001890085.2 Hipposideros armiger
TTATGGTTTCAGGTCTTATATTTAAGTCTTTAATCCATTTTGAATTTGTTCTTGTATATGGCGTAAGGAGGTGATCCAGTTTCACTTTTTTGCATGTGTCAGTCCAATTTTCCCAGCACCATTTATTAAATAAACTATCTTTACCCCAATGTAAATTCTTGCTTCCATTGTCATAGACTAACTGCCCATATGTGCCTAGATTTAGTTCTGGGCTCTCTATTCTGTTCCATTGATCTATGTGCCTGTTTTATGCCAGTACCATACTGTTTTGATTACCGTAGCTTTGTAATATGTTTTAATGTCTGTAAACATGATCCCCCAACTTTGTTCTTATTTCTTAGGATTGCCATGGCTATTTGGTATCCTCACTTTACACATGAGTAAACTGAGGCACAGATTCATGTGTGCTGAGCCACATGGGTATTAAGGAGGATCTAAGATACAAATTCAGACGATATGACTCCAGAGTCTATATAATCTTAATAACCACATTATATTGCTTCCATGTGGGAGCAATAATTAAATTTTGTGTATATTTGTATTATGTTTTTAAAGAACCCTTTTAACAGCAGTTTTAGGTTCATGAGAAAATTCAGGGGAAGGTACAGAGATTTCCCATATATCCCTATTCCCCATCTATGCATAAACTCCCCCATTATTAGCACCCACCCCTACAGTGGTATATGTGTTACAATTAATGTGCTTACATTGACACATCATAGTAACTCGAAGTCCATCGCTTACCTTAGTTAGACATTCTATAGGTTTGGACAAAGGTAATGGTGTGTATCCAGCAATTAATACTGTACTTGGTTTCTCAGCCCTAAAAATCTTCTGTACTCCTCTTCTTCATGCATCTCTCCCCCTAAGTCCTGGCAAGCACTGGTCTTTTTATTTTTACATAGTTTTGTCTTTTCCAGAATGTGATATAGTTGGAATCATATAGTATATAACCAATTCAGTTTGGCTTTTTAAAAAAACTCAATATGCATTTAAGGTTCCTCCATGTCTTTTCATGGTATTGTAACTCATTTCTTTTTAATGCTGAATAATATTCTAGTGTATGGATGTATCACAGTTTATTTACCCTGAATGGGTAAATACTGAAGGACATCTTGGTTGCTTCCTAGTTTTGGAAATTATGAATAAAGCTGCTATAAACATCTGTGTGCAGGCTCTTCTGTGGACATATATTTTCAACCCTTTTGGAAAAATACCAAGGAGTGTAATTGCTGTATTATATGGTTAGAGTAAGTTTAGTTTTGTAAAAAAATTTTTAAAACTGCTAAGTTGTCTTTCAAAGTGGCTGTACCATTTTGCATTCCTACCAGCAATGAGAGCTCTTGCTACTCTATATCCTCACCAACATTTGGTGTTGTCAGTGTTTTGGATTTTGACCATTTTAATAGATGCATAGTGGTATCTTATTGTTTTTTGAATTTACATTTCCCTGATGACATATGAAATGAAGCATGTTTTTATGTTCTTATTTACCATCTCTATACCTTTGGTGAGGTGTCTCACTTAAGGTCTTTCAGCTTATTTTTTAATGAGGCTGTTTGTTTTCTTATTGTCAGGTTTTATAAGTTCTTTTTGTATTTTGTATTTTTTATCAGTTATGTCTTTTGCAAGTATTTTCTCCCTGCTTATGACTTGTCTTCTCATTCTTTTTAGTAATTATTTATTTTAAGCATCAAGTTATGTATACCTATTTGCAAAGCTCTTTTTGACATAAGTTAATTGGATAAAAATAGTATTGGTTTCATTTTAGAGAAAGTATTGTTGTGATTATGGAGAGATATGTTAATAGAAACATTAGCTTGACTGTTGTGATTAGAGGCAGATTGCCTTCAAAAGGCAGCCTCACTAGCTACATATAGTGCTTTGGTGTCAATGGTGTAGTCTTTAACTTTTGAGAGAAAGAAACAGATTTCTCATTTCCTTCATATTTATAATGTCCTCAGGTACGGAGTGACATTAACAAAGTCATAAAACCCTGACATTTAACTTGGAATGTTAGTAGATGGGCACTGATATACCAGCCTAATCACCAGAATTATAGTGCCCACCATCCGGGTTATTCCTTTATCACATCAAGGTCCTTAGGAGAAAGATTTGAAAAATAAATCAAAGATATTAAGAAGATTGCATGATGACGATGATATTAGATCAAGGGGAATAGCGGGTCTTGGGATGTAATTCATTCATGCCATGACAAAACCTGAATAATTATCACTGCTTCATAATAAAGTACATCTTTTAAAATGGGTGAGCAGAGCTGGGGTAAGGTTTACAGTCAAGTAGGTGATTGTAAACAAAGGGGACTATGTGGCATTTGGTCAGGGATAAGAGAAAATTATGTATCAGATATATAAGCATTTTAAAATATCTATCTATGGATGAATATGTAGGTATATGGAGATTATGAATGAGAACTATAAGGGAAGATAAAGCATGTTCATATAATGAATCGATGTTGCACTGAAGAGTCAGGATGTTTTCCTGAAAGCATCCATAGGTTTTCCATTTATTTAGCTTTATGACAGAACACAAGCCAGGAAAGACAGCAGCTACAGCATTCACCTCGTCTTCCTTTCTCAGCAGCTCCCAGGTGTATAGGTCCTTCTGTCTGTCTCCCCACATGAATGGTTGAGATCCATGAACGAGAGCCAAGGTGTGTGTGAGTCACCTTAACACACTGAAGCTACAAGCGATATTTTCTACCAATCCCTAATACCATTCAAATCAATAGGCCTCAAACCTTGTAGCTCTCTCAACCCAGTGCTGACTCCACACAACAAACAGAAACACCATTTTTCATTTTTGTTAGCTCCACTCCTTCCAAGGAAAGAGTTCTGTGGGAAATTAAGGTCATTCTCTGAGGGGCTGCATCAGACATGGCTGATGTTAGTCTTTCTCATGGTTTCACCTTCATGACCTTGGGTCAATATTTTCACAAAACATATTCCTTCAATATTCTGTAATGTTTTGTTTTCCTAACAAGCACAACTCTAATATTTTATACATAGGAAAAAGGAAGCTAGCACACTTGCAACCACCAAGATTTGCTCTACCCAATGAAGTGTAGGCATCCTTTTTCTAAAACATGGTAATCTTGACCAACATGCTTCATGAGTTTTTTGATACTTTCTTATCAGTGGCACAAGTCTCTCTCTCATTCACTATCACTTGTATCTTTTTAAAGTTATTAGAGACATATATATGTGTGTTTAGTTTCCCTAAGGCCAAATTCACCACTATATCTGGATAATTAGCTTCCATAAAGTTAATATCAATTGGGGGTTTTAAACCAGTTTCCAAAAATATCTTTCCATCACGGGGTCATCATTAGTGCACATTTAATTATTTTTAATTTCCATATGTAAGCCCATAAAATACTTTATTATACCACAAAGCAGTAGATGAAACATTAAAGTAATGCTTAGCACACAAACCACTTGTTAATATTACACAAATAGAAGTAGACAAGATATTACAGTAATACTTACCACACTAAACATTTGTTTTTATTACAGTATGATTTTTCCCATCCTTCCCAACAGAATCATTCCTTATCCATATACCATATATTTTCAGTGATAGGATGGTCACTAGAGTGTTCAGTAAACTCAGAGTTCTTTCTGGCCTGTGGATCATACCCAGCTATGAAAGAATAGATTTTTATTGATACTGGTTTCTACATATTAATGTAGGGTACAACCTATTTACCCTAGAGAAAGGACACAGTGTTGGTTTTTTTATATGCTCTATACTCATTAAGTGTATAGCACCTTCTTTAATTTCATGGCACACATGCGATAAGGAGATGATGAGGAGGAGGGCCATGTTTTTCAGTGACGTTCTTCTATAATGTAGGTGGTCCTTATCATTTCAGTAGGTGTCTCTCTCTGGCTTGGGCTTCTAAAATACCCAGGCATTGATTGCCCTTTATGCACAATAACAGTCAACCACAGTAGAGAGCCATTCCTAGGTAAAGACACAGCCCCTTCTCAGAGTTGTTGTGGGGCAATTCTGCCCCAAGTGGCTTTTTAATTTCCTCTAGGCAACAATACAGCCTCACCAGGTCCTTCTTTTCTCATTCCTAGAAACAGGTGGTAGGTTTGCAAAGCTAAAAGGTAACATGTCAATCTCTATAACCAGACAATAAGGAAACATTTAGGGTTAGTCCTCATGGGGTCACATTAGGCAAAATGACCATCCAATCCAGGAATGTATTCCCTAGGAATAAATATAATCAAGTTCAAAGGAATATAGTATCTTAAGCTGTAACACTTCCTTCTGCTGGAAGGAGGGCAAATGCAATCCTAATCTAAACCACTAAATCAGATAGCTCCAAAAAAATAGCCTGGTGATGTGTTAAAGACAATGTTAGTGCCACAGACATTTCCCAGGACACAGAAACTTTTTCTATGGCTGTTCTTTTCTCACTACCTCTCATATTCATATGAAGCACATACCTTACTGAACTTGCTAGCCGAGNTGTGTGTGTGTGTGTGTGTGTGACTTAATAAACTTTACATGAATTTGAAAAGAAAAGTAAGCATCCATTAATTTACTCTAAGTTTTAACCGTTCAATTATACAGATAAAATTGGCATCATATTACCTTTCAGTATGACTGCCATTTTTTCTGGATTACCTCCAAGAATCCCATTTCCAATCAAAAACGATGATAGAAATATGATGTTTTACATCAGACACTTGACAAAAATACCTCTACTAATCACGCTTCCAAGAGTCAAACTGCAGGTAGCCCTGGATTTATTATAGATGTCTGCTATTTTGCTGCATTTGAAATCTCTTTCAAGTAAAACAACTTGAATGAATATCAGGAAGCAATTTATTGACGATTATATATTTATTTTACTCAATATAGAGAATTAACTCAATGACTCTAATACATCATCTGGATTCAGCTACATTCTGTAAATTCTCTTTTTAGATAAATGACTGAAATTTTCTGCAATTCATTAAGTGTTTTCCTCTCTTTTTAATTAAATTTGAGTCCAAATCAATTATTATTTTTCACATTAAGTACTATTCTTCACTCCAATTCAAGATATACTACCTTATGTTCCATCTCATAATCATCTACTGTCTGGTATAATTTTTCATGTTTGTAAAAGTCATTGTAAATTCTACTACTTTTATGTTTTGCAAAAAGAATATTAAAACTACATTTCTCTATGTCAGAATTGAAGTAGTGTGCATTTATTTGCTCCCTCTTAAGATAAGGAAGTCAGTATACTTTTGGTTTCACCTTCTAACTTTTAGTTGTATAATTTGCATGTTTAAAATAACTTACTATAACTTTTAAATGTTGTTTATCTTTTTATCTTTTCTTTCAATCATATCTTTTTATCATATCTTTTTATGTCATTTGCCTTGTTTTATACCAAATTACAATTATTATTACAATTATATGTCTAAATATTTTAATGATCACAGGCATAGTTAAATGGCCTAATCCTTATTTATTCAAAATAAAATGCTTTTTCTTGATTTTAATAGAAATAAAAGTTCATTGTTAAAAGGATTATCAAAAAAATGTCACAACAAAATAAAAATTTCCTGTAGTTCCAGGGAAGAATATCTTTGTGTTTTCTTTTTAGACACTTTTTTATATATATATATATGTAAAAAGTTTCTACAGGTACCTATAGCATTTTACTCTTTTTGTTGTTACATAGCTTGCTTTTCACTTAGCAATGAATCACAAATGTCTTTCCATATCACTATATATATTTGCATATCATAGAGATAGGTTTACGTGTATACACAATTTATGTAACATTTCATCTTGAAGTATAATATGCAACTATATAAATGTAGCTTTCCATTTATAATAAAAATATTATGGATATTTAGATGGTTAACTTCTTTGCTATTAAAAACACTACTGCGATAAATACCTTTATTTTTACATATTGTTCCAATTAGCTCCTATACATCTCTTCCTAGAGGAAAAATTGCTGCATCAAAGATATTCGCTTTAAATTTTGATATATAATTCTACAGTGCAAATGGTTGAACTAAAAGTGTATGAGAGTGTTGCTTTAACTATAATTTTGATAATATATCAAATTTTTAATCTTTTTAAATCTGAAAAGTTTTTAAAATTCAAGTTTTAATTTGTATTTTGTTGACTATATGTGAAGATTAATCAGGACTAGCTATATAATTTGTAGAAAATAGCGCAAAGTGAAAATCCAGGGCCCTTTTGTTCAAGAATTATTAAGAATTTCAAGACAATGATACCAGAGTCTAACCAAGTATTGGGCCTTTTTATAAGCTTGGGACTCTGTGTGATTCTAAACATTTCACATGCGTGAAGCTGGCTCCAGGGTTAGTTTTTAAAGGCATACTAGTCCTTGTAATTTGATTTCTGATTACTGTTAATGGTTTTTACTGTTTTTAAAATTTTGGTATATCCTTTTATTAATTTGTAAGCACTTTTATATAGCCCCACACCTAAATTATTGAAACATTATCTAACTTTTCTTATATATTTGAATGTTTTTTGTTTGCATTTAAATTACACTTAAATATTTAAGCTTCTTAAAGTGTTTTTTTAAATTGTAGTCAGATCTTAACTGCATTTTCTTTTTAACAAACTGGTTGTTCAATTGACCTAATGTCATTTCATCTTGCAATGCATGCTTTTCCCAATGATTAGAAATGCCACATTTTTCATGTGCCTACGGGAATGTAGGCATCAATTCCTAGTGTCTCTATTCCATTTCATTGATATAACTGACTGATCTTTTCCCCAAACCACACTATTTTAATTCCTGTAGCTCTGTAATTGCATTCATTCTTCTCCCTTCAGAATTTTTCTGGTTATTTTCTTGCAGGTTAATTTTCTAACCTGTTTTTTTTTTTCAAGTTGAGAAACAGAACCCTTGGGACTTTGTAAAAACAATGAATGTGTTGATTTAGCTAGAGAAGTCAATGTCTTTAAACATAACTTTTCACACATAAAAACAAAATATTTAACTCCATTTATCTAATTNCAGCACACAGCACACAGTGCTCAGCACACAGCACACAGCACACAGTGCTCAGCAGTTCCTGATCCCAATCCCTCCCCACTGGCACTTCCGCATCTCTGCAGGACACCAGCACCTTCCATGTCTGCCACTGGCTAGAATAGAATAATGATAGTTCTATTTCCCAAATGAACAAAGAAAACTACAAATGAGAGAAATTAAAGGATTGAGTGGTCTTGTGTGTTTTTAAAAGCTGCTCTTTCCTCCACTTTAGAGAAAAAGAAGTTTAGCGCTGTGGTTGGTACGGATACTGGGTATTGAAGCCAAGAAGCTCTCTGTGGCAGGACATTGAAGACTAATGCCCTCTGGGTTTACACATTTGTTATCCCTCATGATAGTTAATTTTATGTGTCAACCTGACTGGATCAGGAGGTGTCCAGATATCTGGTTAAACACTGTGGGTGTGTTTGTGAGGTTGTTTCTGGATTTGATTAGCATTTGAATTTGTGAACTCAGTCAAGTAGATGACCCTCTCCAGAGTGAAAGGATTTATCCAATCCACTGAAGGCCTGAAGAGAACAAAAAAGAGGAAGGAGAAAAGTGTCCCTTCTTTTTTCCCCATCAGTACTTGAGCTGGGACACCCCATTTCATCTTCTACTCCTGCACTGAGATTTACACCATCAGGCCCTCTGGGTCTCAGGCTTTTAAACAGACTGAATTATGCCTCCAACTTTCCTGAGTCTCCACCTTCCAGATGGCAGGTTGGGAGATGTTTTTTTTTATTTTTCAGTCTCCGTAATCAGGTGATCCAGCTCCTAACAATAGATTTAAATTATATCTATATCTGTATCTGTTCTATGCCTATCTCTGCATCCACCTCCTTCTAGCTAACCTATTGGATCTGCCTCTCTGGAGAATACACACCTCAAAAGACAGAGCATGTATCAATCAGCATCACTCGTTCATTAAAGTTCTTTCAGTTCAAAGAAACTTGTAATTTATGTAGATAACATCGGTGGCCTCAGTTTGGGGGGTGATGAATGTTCATGTTATAATATGTTTATAGATACCACAGTTGGAAGTCGGGAAAGACTTGATCAAGCACTGCTAATAGAGGGAATTCCGATGCTTGTACTCATCCCATGAAATGTGCAACACATATCCTTAGCACACTTTAGGTTTCTGTAGTAACATGTATTTCATTATACACGTTGCGCTATCATCATTCAGTGATTTAAATAGGATGTGTGTTTCACCCGTAGGCGCCTCACAGCCACTGTTGTATGTTCACCCACAGCTGGTGTTTTTTAACCCCCACTTGCAACCCTGCAGCTTCTCGGATCAGCCTGGTCTACTGACTCCTACTGCACTGAGCACTGTCCCCCCCCTGAGCCATTGGTGTTGCTATCATTTTGAAATAATTGCCTTGGTGTCATTCTCACATGTGGGTTCTGAAGACTGGGCTCTGCCTTTTCCTTTGTGGGTTCAAATCCCTCTCTTGGTTACATGCCCAGTACTTTAGATCCTCTGGGTTTACTTATCTACTGTGACAGAGAGAGGGAGTGTAATCTTGCCCTGAAATGCAAAGGCCGCTGCCAAGTCTGAGGAGAACATTCGGCTGCTCCTGGGCTGCCCCTCGGCCTCTGCCACCCTGCTGTCATTTCTAAACCTGCCCTCTCCATAGGCGTCCTTTGAAGCCACAGCTTCCAAAGCTAACATCTGCTGTGAGTTCTTTTCAACATTGTACTCTAATTCCCAAAGGCACTTTTCCTAACTCTTGGCAGCAAGTTCTATTTCATCATTATGGTTAGACCTAGCTCTAGGTCAGGTTCCTCCAGGATTATCCAAACCCTATTTTCTAGGCCATACCTGGTCATATTCAAAAACGAGAAAATGACACATAAAGCAGGACATTCTGATCTCTGGGTTACATTGGACATTTCCTTCTCTTTCATTCCAGCCAACCCCACATCTGATCTATCACCAATTTAGGTGGTTGCAAATCCAAAATGTATTTTAAAGCTGACTACTTCTCACCAATTTGATGAGAAGACCCTAAATCAAGTCGTCCTTATCTTTAACCTAGAATAGCATCTAATGTTCTTCCATGTTTACTCTTGTCTCTGTCCCCATCTTCTCCTCCATGGGGCAGCCTAAAGGATCCAGTCACTTCCTTGCTTTAAATTCCTCACAGCTTCCCATTGCTTTCGCATCTGCTTTTAAGCCTTTGCTTTGACCCATGCTTTCATGATTAGCTTCTTTTCTAGCAACTCTCTCTTATTCACTATGTTCCAGTCGCACTGGGTTGCTTTCTGGATTTTAAAAGTACTATTTATATTCTCCTCTGTCTGGAACCCTTTCAACTTCTCTCTTGCGGACAAATGCTAGTGCATTTATCCTTTAGGCCTCTGCACCTACTCAAATAGGACACCCTCCAAAAGCACACTATACTTTTTATCGGTAGCATTTCTAACTCCCTTTAAAAAACGTATTTGTATGAATACATATCTGAACTTTGTTTTCTCCATTATCTTGTCAACTTCATGATGGTGTCTGTTTAGTTCATCACTTCCTGCCTAGCTAGCAGTGTCTTGTACAAGTAGAAACTCAAACATATTTGATCAATGAGTGAAAAGAAAAAAAAAAAGGTGAATATGAAATGTGAGTGAAATACTAGAAATTTACCAATAATATTAAATTATTCTTATTAATAAATTATATGCCTAGTGACAATGCTAGGCATTGTGTTGAAATGTTAGTCTACAAGGAAGCCTATCAATATTTTCTTCATATACAGAATAAAGTAGGAAGAGAAGAAGATGGGATGTAGTTCAGTGAAAGGAAACAATCAATTTAATGACTAGTGGGCCTGGTTAAGAGAACATCAGTTCTGTAGACATGCCAAAGTTCTTTGAAACATTTCTTAATTGATCATATACATGTTTATCTAGGGTTGGAAGAATGCAACCATCTTCTTTATTCCTTTATAACTGATAGTTAAATAGATTTTAAAAATATTTTTCCAAAATCCATATAGCAGGTAAGAAAAGCACATTTCTTAACTTTCTATCCTAAATTTTATTTGCAAAACTACTGATAAAGTAGGTTCCTGCACCCTCCACCCTCACCCCATTCTGTGTGCCTGACTCTCTTGACATCTGACTCCTTAATGCAGTGTCCTGACAACATATGAAGTTGTGCATAGCAGAGCAGGACACCTGTGAAGTCAGCTGCTCTCAGAGAACCACCTAGTGACCTTGGTCAGCCCCCTGTGCTTTTCCTTTTCTCCTGTAGTAGAGTCTTGCCTCTCGCCCTGTCAGCAGTGGTTCCAAGAAATTCATTTAGAAGACTTCTAAGGTTTTGGCAAAAATGTAGATCCCTGGGTTTCACCTCAAAATTTGGATTTAGTCATTCTGAATCAGGACCTAAATAGCTGAATTCTTTAAAAGCACAGCAGGTACTCCTTGGGCTGATGGTCTACATCGAAAAACAATCAACTGCTATTTTGTTGGCTTGCATGTGGTTACTTATTGTCTAAAGTTGACATAAGCATATTTTTGCTTAAACTCACCATATTTTTTCACTAAAGTAGCTACCTCTGTATGGGGTCAGCCTTATTTAAAAGAAATAGGTTTTCCACAAACTAGCATTCATTCATTTAGCATTACTTTTTGATGACTCATACTAATATATGCAATTTTCAGTTAATATTTAAAAAGACTTAAATTCTTTCATCCTTTCATTTTATCCAACATTTGACATAATGAATATAAACAATATGGATTCAGTATTTGAATGTTTATGAATTTATTTCTTGTTCTACCACTTTGATAGTATATATTAAAATGCTTCCAAAGAGTGTCTGTGTGTGTGTGTGTGTGTGTNGGGTGAATCAAGGTACTTCCAAAAGCAGCTGATTCAGGAGCTTGTGTTCTTAAGCACAAAAATATAATGTCTCTTGATAAAAGGACATGGACAATAGGCAGTTAATTATACAGATTTAATGCTTAGGCAAGAGATCTGGGCTGGAAATATGGATCTGAAAGCTGCCCATATATACATGCCAGTGCATACATGGAAATGGGTGAGCTAACTCCAGAGGAGGGGGTAGTGTGATAAGAGTTGTGGGCTTCATATGGAATTCTGGGATATAAGAAAGGAAGAATGACACAGAGCTGTCCAGAATTAGGATGAGGGGTTGGCCTTATGTTAGTGGTTCTCAGCCAGAGGTGATCTTTCCCCACCAGGGACATTTGGCAATGTATGGAGACATTTCTAAATGACCACAACTGTGCCTGGGTATTATCTAGTTGGTAGAGGCCAGGGATGCTGCTAAACATCTTGCAATGCACAGAACAGCCCCCTACAGCATAGAGTTACCCTGTCCAAATATCAATAATACCAAGGTTGAGAAACCCTGTCCTACATTGATCAGTCACTGGATGTGGGACCACCCAGGAAAAGAGAGGGGTGCTGGTGAGGAAACTCTTTAGCAAACAGGTATCTGCTGACAGCACTTCCAACAGCTTGGATGAGTCATTTATTTTTAACTAGGATTGCAGCAGTGCATCAGCACATCTGCCATGGCTGCGGAAGAGAGATAAAGAAGCCTGCTTTTGACCATTTGCTGGAATCAGCCATGTATTAATCATGCCGTTTTATTTTCTGTAATTCCAATGCTTTGACATCTCATAGCTTTGCTGACCCTGGAGATTGCCCCTTTCAAGTACGTGCTAGCCAGTTCTTCGAGATAGTAAATGAATCTCCCGGAAACACAATCCAGAGCCCTCACACACCACCACCTTCTCTCTCACTCTCAGACCACCATCCCCCTACCCTAATCTCCCCCAGAGTTAGATACTAGAGAGCCTCTACATTCCAGAGCCTGCTGAAATTCTTCAAACTAGCCAATCCTAAACCTGCTTACCCTGTAGTGCCTCTCCCTTCCCAGGGAAACCACAGTCAAGTCTCTTGCCCACCTTTTCCTCTTGCAATCCGGGTTTCCTGACCACCCTGGTGCTTCCCTATGTGGCTGTGCATGGCATTCCACACCCTGTGGGACCTGTGAGTAACCAATTCTCTTTCCCACGGCAACCTTCTCCTTTTCTGTTGATCTCACCATTACTGAAGAGTAAAACCTACATGTTAAAACAAGTAGGTAATTTGGATGATTGATTTATTTTTATTCAGTTTTGTTTTCCTATTTCCTTTCTTTTCTCTCCTCCCCCTTCTCCCCCTTTCCCTCCCCCTTCCCCTCGATCTTCTTTTTCTTCTTCATTTGCAAGCACTTAAAAAATAACTTGGCTTTGACTGCAGGCTGAGGACTACATTTTTATACCCGTGCACATTTTACTTTTTAAAAATCTGCTCTTCTCCATGATAAAGATAGATTCACACACGGTGTTTGGCCGTAAACATTATAGGTGAATTGTCCTAGTGTTGTTCACTGTCTACCTAGGTGCTAACACAGTCCATCCTCTGATTTTAAGCCAGAGTTCATGAACATAAAGTTTCTCTCAAATATTTAATAAAGTATTATAGTTTGCATTGTTTTGTAAACAATCAGTAATCCATCTCCCTTGATCCATGTTAATGAGCCATGCCTTGTTTATTTCCAAGTAATTAATTTCCAACTTTTGTTACTAATAGCTATTATTGTATTGTGATCTAATATCATGGCATGCACAATTTCAGCTTTCCTGTGATTTATTTAACTTTCTTTGTGGCCTGTTGAATGTCCAGTTTTTGTAAATACTTCATTGGCTTTCAGAAGAAAGTATATATGCTGTTTATTTGCAACATAATCTGTCTTTTAAATAAATTAAAAATTGAAGTGTTATATATCCTCTATATGTTTACTTTTTTCCTACATAGTTCTTTAAAACCTGGGAGATGTGTCTTCAAAGCCACATTTTTTTTGTTATCCAGTTTCCTTTGTAGAGTTTTATAGTATAGTTTTTACTTCAAATACTTTGTAGCTATGTTGCCATATAAAGGTTTATGCCTTTAATATCTTCATTGTGAACGTATCATTTTTCAATATAAACTGACAGTCATTTTCTGATTCTATGATGATTTATTTGCCTCAAAGTCTAATATTGTGTACCTGATTTCAATATTATACTTTTTCTTTTGTTTTCCTTTACACATTATATCTGTCAGTTTATTTTTCTTTTCTGTTGTTTTTTTTGTTTGGTTTGGTTGTTTTGTTATGTTTTGTTTTACTTTTCCCTGGGAATAACATATAATTGTACTTTGTCTTTAATAGGAGAGTTTAACCCATCCAAATTCAAAATTTGTAAACCCGTTATACCTGAAAATCTTGTTAATTCACCCTTTCAATTTCAATTAGTTTTTTAATACTTCTTTATGCTCTCATTCTCTCACTTACCTGATTCTTCAGAGACTATGATTCTGTTACCTTTTTTTGTTAGTGTTTTGTAAAACATACATCTTATCTTAAACTTTAATAAGTATATCCAAGTTAACGAAGGAATTCTAATAATCAATTTCATAATAAAATAGTGTTTTGATACCATCCAATGTAATTCTAAATATAAATATTATTTTGCTTTGCTTCCTTCATCCCTCACTCACTTCTCAGTTAGATTATAGGGGATTGTTATAATCAGAAATTTGAGGCCCAGATTACTATTGTTATTTTTATGTTATATATTCTATTTTAAGAATTACTTTTCTACTTTGTCTCATAGCCTATTTATAACATTTAATTCAACTCATTCTGTATCACTGTTTTTAATGCCTAATACCAGATATTCTTTGATTGTATTTTTTGTTTGAATCTCTACTTTCCTCTCAATTAATGTCTTTCTCTTGTCAGTCTATTGAATTTTCACTTCATATTTTTATCTTTTGCACCAGAGTCCATATTTTCTTAAATTGTATTAAGGATATAAATCAGATGCTTTATACAAAAGTGCTTTAAATTTCTGATAAAAAAAAAACATTTCCAAAAATATGTCTTCACAGGTCAAATACTGAAATATTAATGGTTTCTGTAGCATTTGTTAAAATACATACCGTTTATATCTGTACCCTAATAAGTAATAATGTATCCAAACATCATATTTGTCCATTGTGGGTGAACGCATGGGCCATCTGACTCTATTGTTACTTCCCCTCAGATGGATTTTGAGTCAGAACGTATATAGATGTGCAGAACCTCTATCAAAATTTCTTATGTTCATGAGACATTTATCTTTGTGGCTATCTGGTTGTCTTTCGAAAAGAATCATTTATACCTTGATGATCTGTCGATCTT
>NW_017732081.1:256590-266577 GCF_001890085.2 Hipposideros armiger
TATGAGATGTCGGAAAGGAGCTTCAGCTACTTGTATATTTCTGCAAAGACCTATTGAAAAACTCCTATGAAATCCAGCTGTCAGCGACGGACGGGCTTACTGGTCCTTGACATTATGCCCAATGCCATTTTTTGGACATTCTTTTTTCTCTTGATAGCATTCAGGACAGACTGCTACCATATGAGTGGCTTTTCTGAGTGACATTGGTACATGCCATTGTTTCAACTACAATGGATTCATTGCTTGAGCACCACTGTGCCATATCACCTCGTATTCCCAACTCTCGTTCCTTGGGGTCAGATCAGGGCATTTGCCTTGGCTTTCCAGTGCTTCCCTGAGCCACAGATGGGTTCTCATGGTGGCATCTACAAATATAATTCTCCCTCAGAGTTTCTGTTAGGACAGCCACAGTTTCACCCTTTCACACTAGGCTTTTCTTATATATCTATTCATCAAGGAACGATTTGCCTGCCTGCCCATACAGCACGGCTTGGCATTATAGAAGGAAATAAAGCAGTAGGTTCAGCATCTTCATCTCTCCTCAGCAGCTATTCAAATACACAAAAGAGGAGGCTTCATTTGCAGCTTCATGCACATGGACATGTATGGCTCCCATAGATGAGAGACGAGGTACGTGTGCATCGCCTTGACACATGGAAAACATAGTCTCTATTTCCCACCAAGCTTTTATTCTGTAGTGATCACATAGGCCCAATGCCAGCTCACAGTCCCCGTAACCAGAGGCAGATGTGTTCCACACAACAAATGAGGCAGATAAAATATTCCTCATTTATCTTAACTCTACTGTTTCCAAGGAAACAGTGCCATGAGGATAGGAGATCTCTTTTGAAACAAGTCTGATATTCAGGACTGATAGTAATCCTTTATTCACAAAAGCTATATATACAGAAGGTGCCAAAAAAATGGATACACATTTTAAGAAAGAAAAAAAACTGTATTAAAATTGTAATAATCAATATATACCAATACCAAAGATGAATACAAGTCACGTTTCACGTCTGCAATTACAAAAATTGCTCAAATGTGGTTACCATCAGTGTCCAGACACTTTTGATTATGGCAAACTACTGTTTGAGCAATGTTGACCAAAGTGTCCACTTGTGCACATTTTTTTGGCTCCCCCGATATACATATATTCAATGTATTAACATTTTTCTGTTTCTGTGCATATATTTAGTTTTAACTTTTATGTGACCTTTTCTAATGTGTGATATGTATCAAACAAAATACATGAACTGTCAATCCAAAATATATTGAATAGTATTTATGTATAAACACCCATGCAGTCACCTCCCAGATGGAGAAAACAAATATTGTCCGCATCTCAAAAGCCTCCAACTTAATGTGTTCCAAGTCAACCCTCTTAGGTATTTCCTGGCCCCATTCATGTGTTTGACTTTTATGGTAATTACAACCCAGTATTTCTTTACAGTTTTAACATTAAGTTAATGTTTTATCACTAAACAATATAGTTAAGATTCTCTTGTTTTAAATATATAAATATCGTTTACATTCTTTTGTGTCTTGTCTTTCTTTTTGGTGAGTGAGGGGGGTGTGCTCAACATTATCTTTCTAAGATTCAATCATGTTGTAGTGTGCTTTGGTACTTTTTCTGTTTTCATTGCTATGTAGTATTCTATTATATGAAAATATTATAATATATTTAACCCTGTCTCTAATTAATGATTGTCTATGTTATTTCAAATTGAGGGTAATATTCTCTTGTAATATTCTTTGCAACCCTATAAGGTAATCATGATCATTTTTATTTTTCAGCCAAAGAAAATGATAAATAGAAAAGAAGTGTAATTTGCCCAATTATCATTTAGTTGGTAGAACGGGGTTTCAATTCAGCTCTCTGTGACCCCAGAATCCATGTTTCTTCATTTCTTAACTAGGCTATTGCAATAAGAGATATGGGATTAAATAAGATAGTGGTAAATGAGATGAAGATAATGAACAAATTCAATGAATTCTAAGAACACAGACAGATTCACTATGAGTCAGTGATTAATTTGAAGTAGTCGCTGTAGGAGATGGGAAAATCAATGATAACATCATTGATTAAGCACCTGGCTTAAATGGATGGGTGGTAGTGACATCTACTAAAATAAGAAATACAGAAAACCCAACTTGGGAAATGGAGAATTTAGTTTGGAATTAAACCTACTCCCTTTGGTACTGGCAAGACAATCTAGTAATAATAGTAATGGCTAACATTTATTGAGAACTTAGAATTTGCCAGGAGCTCTTCTAAATTCTCTACATGCATTAACTCGTTTGATTCCCACATACGCCTATGAGGTATTGTGTCGTCGGGAAAGTCATGACGCATTTTTGCATTGAAAAACATAGAAAAATGCGTCATGACTTTCCCAACAACTCAATAGATACTATTCTTGTGTTCATTTTATAGATGAGGCAACTGAAGCAAAGAGAGGNGTCTGCATATTTTCTCTGCACTTTTACCTTTTCACTTCCAGGCCTTAAAGGGAACCAAAATTTTGCCACCCTCAGGCTACCATTTTGGGATATTGATTTTAAGCTATTTGTTAAGAAACAAAAGACTCAGAAAGTACCTTTGACCCTCCCCCTTCCTGCCTAAGAGATTCTGATAGAAAGGCCGATTCCAGGAAGGTTCTTTTAGGACAGTGTTTTAGCCTAATCTGAGTTAAGTTTGGTAAATAGGAGCACTTCAGGCAGGGGCCTGTGCCCCACTGCTTCTGAGTTGCCTAGCAAGAATTTTCCTGCTAAAAAGTTCCCTTTTCCTCAACAACCTATAAATTGCCAGTTCTCACTTCTGAAATATAACACCCCATCTCCTCACCTTTTTTCTCCTCTGTCCAACATGTCATATATACCCAGTGCTGCCTCACAAGGATTGGAATTTTCATGTTTATGTGAATTCCCCACATGCATGTATTAAAATTTGATTTTCTCCTGTTAATCTGTCACTGTTAATCTGATGATTAGCCCAGCTAGAAGAACTTAGAAGTGGGAGGAAAAGTATTCATTTTTCTTTAGCCATCACAGCCTCCATTTATGGAATCTGGTCTAAGTGATTTGGGTGTACCCTTACAGCTAGCGTTTATATATCTCTTCATCTAATGAAACTCTGTGTTATTAGCCAACCGCCAGATCAGAGAAGCATGAAAAAGAGTGGCCCTCTGGGTACTTGTCTGTCTGACTCCTCTTACTCTCTGAAGTCAGTAGTCTTTTGACTTGACATGTAGCAGAGAATGAGGCCTCAATTATAGTATACATTTTTAGCCCAAATCCCTTGACACTAAGAGACATTGAAGAGAGTGTTATAAGATTTGAACTTAGCATTTTGATTGTTTCATATTATGTATTTTTTGCTGTAAGAGTTCATGTGAATTTGTTTGACAGTATAAGGCAGACACTTTTAAAACATTTTTTGTTTCTTAGGAAAAAAATTTTTTTTTTTTAGAACAATGTTTAGAGAGTTGTGTTCTACCTTTTTTACTAGAACAAACTATGCCTTTTTCTTTTCTTCATCCCATTTTCTTATTCTTGAATGTGGCGAGGTCATCTATGGCCTGATATTTGCCCAGGCACAATGGGAACATATGTTTTTGATGTCTTTACTATACACATCAATATGCTTTTCAGAATATTTTTCTAATGTTTTAAAGTAGAAAGGCATGAGGACTTATAAGAATTTTAATTTCATAATTGGTGGCCCAATATTTGGAATTTTGCAGCTTGTGCTCTGAGGCTGCCTGCAGAGCATAACTTTGTATTTTGGGCTCCGTAACATCCTGCAGAGCCAGCAGCCCCCGCGTGCTGATTGTACTGTTTGATACATTGGCCCCCCGGCACCGCTGTTAAATAATACTCCCTGTACTACAATTGTGTGATCAAAGACAGCCTTTTTGTTCTATAGGCCTGGGCTGAAACTGAAACTTCATAAATGTTTAATATATTACCCATTGTTCTCACTTCACAACCCTACTTTCTTGAGCACTGAGTCGCCAACCATTGAAAGGCCAGTTGCCCCCACCAAACAGAAAACAAATGATGTAAGTTTATGGTCTTGTTTCCCCTAGCAACCCATCTCTTTGATCAATAGCACCTTACAGCTCTTGCCTTTATAAACCTTGCCCTATCCTCTCCATTTTGGAACGTATTCTTGGTTCATACTGAGAGCTAGGTTTCCTGGTTTGCAAATCATTATCTGAACAAACTCTCTTTAAATGTCTTCTTTAAAAGATATCTCTGGACTTTTGTTCACATATAGTTAGCATACATTTAGTGACTTGACATTCTAAAAAGAATTGGAAGAAGGTCAAGGCATGGGCAGGCCTAGTGCATAATTTCCTCTTGATAATTTATGAGGCTGCTCTTCCAGGCACTAGTTCTCTGTGTCTCATTGGCCTAGTCTTCAGTCTACAGATACCATGTCTCTGTTGCCTCTACTGTGTTATCACCAAGCCATTGGGAAGAATCATAGTGGATCAGCGAGAAAACCACTGCCTACTTGTTTCCTCCTTGAGTAGGTTCCATTTTCAAACTTCTTGAAGTGCAGATAACTTGGAATTCTGTAGATCAGAGCAAGTAAAGGAATCCAAGAGAGGTGCCTCCTGTTTCTTCTGTGCCATTGCCTTGATCCCTGTCTGCCAGAAACTGTGATGTGCCAGAATCTTCTGCATTTATTTTCTCTAATGTCATACCACAATCTCAGAACAAAGAAGCAGTGTGTCTTTCCTTGATTTGTTTCCAAGTAAATTAATTCAGTTTGAAGTACACTGATTAGTCATAGTTCTTAACACTATGCAAGCCTTTTACCATGTTGATGTTCTTTTGGCTATTTAACTCATTAATCACTAGGTAATTGAGAATGTTAGGTTGGCAAATGAACTAGGTATATCAATGCTCAAGTCATTTATTTATCTGGGAGTCATCACAATAATGTCTTACAAATATAAATCCTTATCAATTTTTATTTATCTGGCGTTCTTAATGGAATTTTTACTCACCTGATTTCAGGGTCACTCTGCTTTCACCTGAGAATAGATATATGCATTCCCTAATGTTTTATCTTTAGTTCTCTTTTTTTCCTCTATATTTTCTATATCCAATTTCATCTAGTCCTGTGGCTCCAATTATCTCTACTGTGTGGGTAACACCCAGATCTTACTATCTACTTTTACAGTTCCAAATAGGCTCTGGTTCAATCATTCAGATGAGTGTCTGCTCCTGCCTTGGATATTATGATGATGAGGTCTTTAAGTCAAGGCAACATGTCCAAAAATTAGCTCATCATCTTTTACCTTCCCAAGTCTATTTTTCTACCTGTTCATGTATACATTCATTCATTGTTGTATTTGTCAAATACTTTCTTGTTGATGTTAGGTGAATATTAGTGAAAATGGTAGACATCTGAGGAAATTTGTACAGAATTAAGGGGCATGCATGTACACAACTAAGCAGGCAAATATGAGATGGCATGATAAATACCAAGCTATGATGAGCTGGGGAGAGAATGAAAGAATAAAGGTGGGGGGGGGGACCTAATCCTGATTTGAGTATGAAGAAAAGCTTTTTTTTTTAAGATTTTATTGGGGAATTGGGGGAGGGGAACAGCATTGGGTAATCAGGGAAGAAGAACAGACAAGTTGCTGTTCTTTTTGTTCTTCAGTCTAGTTGTGAAGGACGTTGCTTCACTGGCCCATGTTGGTATTATCATTACACTCCTCCTGGGTGAGGCAGTCACTAGCCGGTCATTGGACGGCTGCTCACGGCAGCTCACGAAAGCACACACCAGCTGCCGGCCAGCCCCACTGCAGCCTACGCCATCACTGGTGACTCACAGCAGCCCAGCTCCATGTCAAGCTGTTGTTCACCATCTTAGCTGTAGAGGGCGCAGCGTCACTTGTCCCATGTGGGATCCAAACCAGGACCCTGCTGCTCAGAGCTGGCATCCCAAGCCTACTCCTAACCAATGTGCCACTCGGGCCAGCCCAAGAAAAGCTTCTTACAGGAAGTTACATCTGAGCTGAGTGATAAAGCTTGAGTAGTAATTTAGCCATGTAAAAGGGAGAAGGAGAGGGTGTTCTAAGAGAGGGCAGTAAGTGTGAAAATGAGAAAGATCATGGCACATAAGAAAGCGTAGGAATAGGAAATAGTTCATTGTAGCTAGAGTGTAGAAGGTATGAAGTAGTGAGTTTTGAGACCAGAGAGGCAATCAACAGCCAAATCCTTAAGGGCCCTTTAAGTGGTGTTAAACAGATTGTACTTTATCCTGAGGACAGAGGAGGTATTGGAAGTTTATTAGGAAGAGAGTTACATGATCAAATTTAAATTTTAGAAAGCTCATTTTGACTGCAGTGTGGAGGTTGCATTGAAAAGCCAAAGGCAAGGGAAAGATCAATTAGATTCAAACGATAGGTGATAAAATATTTGAAGTAGTGATTTTAGGGATGGAGAAAAGCCAAGAACCTTAAAATATATTTTGAAAGGCATGGTGATTTCTTTGGGATCTTAGGAGGGGCAAAAGAGATAAAGATTTCTGGCTTGCACAATATCCGATATAAGAATATCTTTGTGGGCAAGTCTTACCTAGGCCTTCTGAATATTATCCTTTTCAAAAAATGATGATAATATTATCTGTTCTGCCTACTTACTATTACAGAATGATTTTCAGAATTAAAAAAAAATGAATGCATTTGAAAATTGTAGAAATAAATGGTTAAAATATAAAACAATCTATTATTTATATTGTTATTACGTTTGCAGGAGTAGTTAGTGTTATTGGTAATACTACTCATATGATTATTCTGTACTAAGAACTGCCACTATTTAAATTTACAGCAATTCAGGCACCCACTAGTTTAAAGGTTAATTTCTTTAATTCAGAGCATATAACACCTGTGGTGAAGGGTCTGCCAATTTATCTTGATGAATAATTCAAGGAACGTATATTTTACTCAGAGACTGGTTCTTTCCCTAGGTGTTTATACTAAGAGACATAGCAAGTAAGTTAGATCGAGTGTCTTGAGCCTAACTGACAAATTTATTGTTCTTTTACTTTTTTAAGTGTAAAATTAATGTAGGCTTATTGTACAAATGCAAACTGTTCTTTATATATAAAAACTGGAACCCCAATTCCCAGAAATAGCCACTGCTTAAAATGTTTGGTATGTTTATTTCCAAAAATTTGTTCTACACGCACACATTTATCAGGTTGTAGGAAAAGTCATGATGTATTTATTCTGTTTTTCATTGCAAAAATGCGTCATGACTTTTCCGACAACCCACTATTTTTTTTGTTGTTGTTGATAGTTTTTTTTCTCTCTGTTTCTTTCCTCAGCTTTGAGTTTCTGTATGTATGCATGTGTACATGCATGTATACACACACAAAAGAATGTATATACATATTAAATGTACATATAGGTGCTGTAGTAGGCAGAATAACGGGCCCCAAGATGTCCACACCTATTCCGCTGAACCTGTGAGTATGTTACTTTACACGTCAAAAGGAACTTCGCACATGCAATTTAGGTTAAGGATCCTGAGATGGGGGAGATTATACTGAGTCACTTACTGGTCCCAACACAATCACATGAGTCCTTACAAGTGGAAGAGAAAAGCGGATGAGTGATTCAGATAAATGTGACATGAAAAGGAGGTGACCTGCTGTCACTGGCTTTGACAATGAAAGGGGCCGTAGCCAAATAATGCCATGGTCTCTAGAAATTGGAAACTGCCCTCAGTTTACAGCCAGGAGGAAATGCAGATCTCAGTCTTGCAACTGTGTGTAAGGCACTGAATTCTGCTAGCAAACTGAATAAGTAAGGAAACAATCTCCTCTAGCACCTCCAGTAGGGAAGGCAGCCCTACTGACACCTCAGCGTTAGCCTAAGGAGACCCAAGTCTGAATTCTAACCTTCAGAAATGGGAGGTGAGAAATTTGTGTTGCTTTAGCCACTAAAATTGTGGTAATTTGACAGGACAGTGACGGAAAACTAATACAGATATGAATATATTTCTATAGTTGTGTACATAATTTTACAACTTCATTTCAAAATATACATGTGTATACCTGAAATTTGTATGTTAAACAACGCTACCCCAATAAACATAATTTTAAAAATGCATGAATATCTTTTCATGTCATTTACAAAGAGAACTCACTTATGTGCACAGCTTTCCACATTATAGGTATAATTTTGTAGGAGAAATTGTTAAAGATAGAATAGCTCACATGAAGAGTAGATATATTTTATCAGATGCAGACAATTACCCTTTAAAAAGGTTCTATCAATTAATGTTTCCACCAATAATCCACATCCTTGCCAAAACTGGATATTATCAGTCATTTTAATGCCCTAGCCTTTGCCATTTCCAGGAATCAAAATGGCTTTTACAACTATTGAGTGCCATTATTTATTCTTTGTCCGACTCTCACATGTATGCTAATGTGACACATTAGAGGCCCACACATGATTTTATAAGAAGGTCCTCTTGACCTAGTAGATTTTCTTAGTGTCTATGATGAATTGGCAGTATAAAATTAATTATTAACTCATAAAATATTTAAAGACAATTTTGAATAACGGGCCCCATACTCCTGAGTCCCAAAGCTTTGTGCTTGGACTCAGCTGAGGGGTCAACTAACTGTCCAGGTTCAGTTATACTTCATGTGCCACAGTTGATAATGTTACCCACACTTACCCTGACTCCAAGGCCACTCTCCAGTTTCTTCCTACTGTCGACAGTAAGAAACGTCCAAACCGGTAGAAATTTTTATGAGTTTATTTAGGCCAAAATGACAGTTGCTGGCAAGCCAAATCTCAATGGATTGAGAACATGCTATGGAGAATGGCAGTTTTGCAGCTTATTTTATACACTAGAATGAAAAGAAAAGATGTCAGAATGGTTACATGAAATCTATTAGTAGATTAAGGGGGCGGGAGAAAGCACAGCAGGGGAAATCTGTAGGATTGGATAAAAAGCAAAACAGAGAGAGACACGCTTCTTTTACAGTGGTAAGTACAGGACAGTTAACATTTACAGTTCATGGAGATGGTATGCAGGCAATAAGATAACAATGAGGGGTCCTGTGGTCTTGTGCTCTGATGCAGAAGGTTGTGCCTTCAAGGGGTAGAAAAAAAAATTACTCTGACCTTTTAAAGGTATGTTATCCTAGATACATAAGAACAATGGACAATGCTCACTTAAGGTATAGATGGACCTTTGCTAAGGAATCTATAGGTCTGGGACATAACTACCCGCTAAGACCTGCCCAGTTAGGAATTGGTGATCAGACCATCAGACCGTCCTGTGAGGTTACTTTTGGTCACTGAACTTGTCAGGACTGACATGTTCCACCCACCCTCCGCCCCAAGCTTGTCAGGTTTATTACATAGCTTCTTTTTCATTCACACAACCATCACAACCCTTCCTATCCCAAGTTCCAAGAGTATTAGTTCCTAAGTAACTTTAAGTAAAATATAAGGTGTGTCTTGGGATGTTTTATGAACACATAATAGCTAACATGCAGCGAGTTAGGCTATGTTCCCAGTCATGTCTGACTCAGAGAAGCCTTTCGTGGGGAATTTATTTAAAATTGCATTTGCTTACCAAGTGTTCTCAAATTCCTCCTAAATTCTCCTTAAGTTTGTTTTGTTTTGTTTTGTTTGGGTTTTTTGGGTTTTTTTATTTTTTTATGAGATGCTTTGAATATACTTTAAAAAATAAGAAACGCATATACCTACTATCCATTTGACATTTAGTCATATTTGCCTGAGACTTAAATCTTTTTTCTTGTTTCCTTGAATCTTTTTACTACCTCTTCTAAAACTGTCTGTACCTAATGGGTTGTTGCTAGTTTTATTTGTATTGTTGCTTTTGTTGTTTGGGTTTAAATTCTGTCTTTATTTTTAACACTTAAAATATTCTCTCCCTCTCTCTCCCTCTCCCTCTCTCTCCCTCTCTCTCCCT